>NW_005842087.1:2367539-2370524 GCF_000455745.1 Alligator sinensis | reverse complement strand
CGGCTCATGTTCATCTTGGAGTCAATAATGACTCCAAGATCCCTTTCCACCTCTGTGCTCACAAGGGGGAAGCTCCCCAGCTTGTATGTATGCTGTGGATTCCTTCTCCCCAGGTGCAGCACCCTCCCTGCATTTATCTACATTGAACCCCATCCTATTACCATCTGCCCACTTCTGTAGTCTGTCTAAATCTAATTACAGCCTCTCTCTCCCTTCAAGCGTGCCTACCTCTCCCCACATCTTGGTGTCATTGGCAAACTTGGACAATGTGTTTTCCACCCCCTTGTCCAAGTCACTGATGAAGATGTTGAACAGTGTAGGCCCCAGGACTGACCCCTGGGGGACCCCACTATTCACATCCCGCCAGGTCAAGTACGACCCATCCACCACCATTCTCTGGGTGCGTCCCATCAGCCAATTTTTGACTCATCCAACTGTGTAGGCATCAGTGCCACAGTCATTCAATTTATTTATGAGAAGGGGGCGAGAGATGGTGTCAAAGGCCTTCTTAAAGTCCATAAAGACTATGTCCATGGCGACACCATAATCCTTTCTGACCCATCCAACTGTGTAGGCAGCAATGCCACAGTCGCTCAATTTATTAATGAGAATGGGGTGAGAGACAGTGTCAAAGGCCTTCTCAAAGTCCAGAAAGACTACATCCACAGCGACACCATCATCCAGGGATTTAGTTACCTGGTCATAAAAGGCCATCAGGTTGGTCTGGCAGGACCTGCCTTTGATGAACCCATGTTGATTTCCCCTGGGCATGATCTCCCCTGCTGGCCCCTCACAGATGTGATCCTTGATAATTATTTCAAGGATTTTCTCCAAGACCCATGTGAGGCTTATGGGTCTATAGTTTCCTGGGTCCTCCTTTCTCCCTTTCTTATAAATGGGGACCACATTAGCTAGTTTCCAATCTCTGGGCACCTGGCCCATGGACCACGATTGCTCATACAGCCGGGCCAATGGCACAGCAATGACCCCCGCCAGCTCTCTCAACACCCATGGGTGGAGGGCATCAGGGCCCGCAGATTTAAAAACATCCAGCCCTTCCAGAAGATCCCTAACTACATCTGTGCAGACCTGAGGGCTGGCAGTGCTATCCCCAAGATTGCCCCTACCTGTGGTGGGAGAGCTGTCCTGGTCCCTGTCCAAGAAAACAGAGGCAAAGAACTTGTTAAAAATGTCGGCTTTCTCATCTGGCGTAGCCACAAGATTACCATTTGAGTTTTGCAGGGGCCCTACATTACTTGGTGCCCTCTTCTTACTCCCAGTGTATTTGAAGAAGGACTTTTTGTTGTCCTTAATCCTGGTCACTAGCCAGAGCTCCACCCCCACCTTGGCCTTCCTAATAGCCCTCCTACACTCACGGGCTAAGGAGGAGTATTCCTCCTTGGTGATAGCCCCTCCCTTCCACCGGGTGTACGCCTCCCTTTTGGCTCTCAGGCATTCTTGAATGCCTTTGCTGAGCCATGGGGGTTTCAGAGCACTCTTACCCCCTTTCTTTCTCTCGGGGACTGTCACACTCTGAGCTTGGAGGATCATCCCCTTAAGGTACGACCATCCCTTATGGACTCCCATATCCTCTACCTTCTGGGCCCTCAGTTACAATATAACATATTCATACCTTACCAATTGCACTAATTTTCATGCTTTGCAGAAAGTGTTTTGCTTAAAAAGAAAGGAGGAAAAAATAATGTTCTGTTTCTCTTTTCCTGGACACCTGCTCTTCAAATTATGATGGATTTTTTGTAGAAGCAGCAAAGTCAATGGAATTCTATAATGTAGTAACTCTAAATTTAAGACACAGATAATATCTAAGGTGAGCAGAAATGTTTCCTTTCCTGCCTGGCTTCCTAGAAACTGCTGACTGCTCAAACTTATGTCCTTGCTTTTTCCTTCTTCAAAGTCCATGCAACAGCTTTCTTATATCCATTGACCTGTTCGTCTCACCCATCCCAGGATGCATTGGGTAAATGATGTCATATTCACTTATGGTTGGTGCCACAGCAGGGTTTGTCCAAATGAATAACACAAGACTGCATATAGGAGTTCTGCTTAATTCTTCTCCTATTAGCTATGGTTGCTGGCAGCTCTGCCAGTAGTGGTTAGCTGTGATGCCTGTATAAATGCTGTCCAAACTGGGGAGGTTACTCAGATTTGATTAATAAAGGCATATTCAAGAGGCTTCCAGCCAGTTAATTTGCCAATATTTTTCTGTGGTTGTTTCTTGTTGAATTCTATGCTTGGAAAAGAAGTTTGCTATTTGTTGCTAACAAATAAAAATATTCCAATTCCCCCCCCTTTCCCATAACATCTTTTTCATTCAATGCTTTTTAACTCTTTTGTCACATACCTAGTAGCTAAAGTTGGATCCAGATATTAGATAGATATGAAATATTAGAACAACATGTGCTTAATAGGTCTGTGCAAAGTGGCTAGCTAGTATTTACTTCAGATTTGGATTTGGCTGATTTGTGGGGACAGTGATTTGATTCAGTGATTCATATCACTGTTCTGAATCAATTCAGATGAATCTCATTCGGAAGTTTGGCTGCCACCGAATTGGCTGAATCTCTGAATCAAACAGGCCTTATCCCTTGTCTGCTCTCCCAGCCCCATCAATGACTGCCCTGCCCAGCCCCAGCATCCTGGCACTTAAAAAAAAAATGAAGCCCCGCACTCACCAGCTCCTGCCAGGCTGGGGGTGGGGGTGGTGATCCCCTCTACCCTGCACTGCCCTACATTGTGTGGGGGACTCTGCCATGAACCCCCACCCCCCGCCCACTTTCCCAGACCTCCCCCATGGCTGCCCTGCCTGGCCCCAGCGTCCCAGCTCTTTAAAAAACCAAACAAACCCTGCACTCACTAGTTCCTGCCCAACTGGTGGTGATCTCCACTGCTCCCCACTGCCCCGCACTGCATGGGGGGGTTCTGCCATGAGCCTCCAGAAGCCCCAACAGCTACTGGAGCAGGTGG
>NW_005842087.1:2347904-2367524 GCF_000455745.1 Alligator sinensis | reverse complement strand
CGGGGGTGGGGGGGGGGCGCCCCGCACGCGGGGGGAGGGGGCCGGGGAGAGTGGGTGGGGGGATGAAGGCTTGTGGCAGTGTCCCCCATGCAGCACGGGGCAGTGGAGGGCAGTGAGGATTGCCCCCCACCTGGCAGCAGCTTGTAAGTGCTGGGCTTTTAAAAAAAATGTTTTTAAAGCACTGGGATGCTGGGACTGGGTGGGACAGCCTTTGACAGGGCTGGAAGAGTGGGCAGGGGTCTGGGGCACTCAGGGGTTGGGCCTTGGTGGGGGTCCCCCCCTCCAGCCCCCCCGCCCCCTACTTACCAGCATGGTGTCTGGGTCCAGCTCCCTGCTGTGGTGAGTGGAGACTGTCTTAATCTCTGAAGCTCTCTGAAACTCTCTGGATCTTTTCCGAATCAATTGGAGAGCTTCGAATCAATTTGGACCTTTTTATTGGTCTCCTGATTTGATTCAGATTCAGAGATTCGGTCGCTGAATCAGGCCGAATCTTCTCCGAATTGAATCAGCACCCGAAGCTTCACACAGCCCTAATAGATATGAATGAAGCATGGACAACTTTGTCTCAAGTCCTGCATCCAGTGCAGTAATTGGGAGCAAGAGCAAATCCATTGTATAAAAAATATTGTTTTAAATAACTTCAGAGTAGTAACTTCCATGACATTTTTCATTAAAAGAAGCCTATTTATTACTTTTGAGTAAAGAGTTGAGCAAACCCTATATATATGTGAAGACTTAGGTGAAGTTATTAACCAACCCTTCTGTTCTATATTATATTGTTGCCTAGGTCTAAGTACAGACATTTGCGGAGGCTAAACTGGGTTCAGAATAGATGCCCAATTTAAAATTAGCTTGTCCTGGTGCCAACCCTATACTTACAGACCCAGTCTCAGTGACTGGCAATCAGTCTAAACCTGTGACTGTACAGAAATTCCATGCACACAAGCCAGTCTAAAAGTCTAAAAATTGCAGAGCCCAGTTAAAGATAAACCTAGATCTATGTAGTGTCAGTATTTAATTTAGGTCAAACTGGTGCATGGAACTTCTGTACAGTTTCCTTGTGCAGCCCCAGGGCTGGGAACACCTGACCATTGGCCCCAGCCTTAGGACTGCCCTTTTCACCTCCTCTCCCCCCACACTGGTCTATTTTTCCTAGCCCATTGCCCCCTGACCAGCCAAGCCTCTCAACCCTTGTCCCACAAGCTGCTCTGAGTGCAACCACTTTTATCAGTGCCTACCATTGCCAGAGCCAAGCAGGCAAGTCTCAGTGCAGGGAAGAGTGGGAGGGATGGGGGTATACATTTGCTGGGGGGAAATCATCCCACCCAAGGGTTGTGCCTGCCCTCTCCATCCCTCATGGGTTGTGCCTGCCCCTCCACCCTGCCTGTGGTTTGCACCTGCCCTCTCCCATCCATGGGCTATGCCTGCCCCCTCCTTGCAGGTCATACCTGTTCCCCAACCCCACCCATGGATTCCACCTACCTCCACCCCTTGTGGGTTGTGCCTGCTATCCAACCCCGCCTGCAGGTCATACTTGCTTTGCCCATCCCACCCACCAGTTGTACCTGCCCTCCTCCCCCTCACAGGTCATGCCTGCTTTTCTATCCCAACCGTGGGTCATGCCTGGCCCCCCCTACCCCATCTGTGGATTGCACCTGTCCCCCCCACCCATTGCAGGTCTTGCCTGCCCCCCCTACCCTACCCATGGGTCATGCCTGCCCCCCTCACCTCTTGCAGGTTGCATCTGCCATCCCCACCCCTCTTGTGGATTGTGCCTCTCCTTCATCCCCTGAAGATCCTTGATTCCCTCCAGCCTGCTGGACACCTAACTCCCCTGCTAGCCCCCTCATCCTGACTTACCTGATATTGGACAACCATTTTGATTTGATTTAATCACCCCCTAGTGCCTCTTAATGTCTGTACTTAGCCCAGTTGTTCATTAGCACACTTTTCAGTATCTGGGCTGGAGTGTTGCACAGGAAAGCTAGGAAGTGTGTGGGAGAAATCCTATTTCTGAACTGTAAGAGCTGCTTTTTGGAATCTGTTTCAGCCCAATGGCTGGTTAATCTCCATACTTGACCTACAATAAAGATTTTCATGAGTGATTCAAAGGATGCAAGAAGGATCCCAAGAGGTCATGCTGGAATTTTAGAAAAGTGCAATTGATAAACACAAGGGACACATCTAGAAAAGTGTGGATGCAGTGTGGCAGATGACACTAAGATGTGGGGGGAAGTGGGCATGCTAGAAGGGAGGAATACGTTGCAATTGGACCTAGACAGGTTACAGGGGTGGGCGGATGAGAACAGGATGGGTTTCAACACTGACAAGTGCAAGGTACTGCACCTGGGGAGGAAGAACCAGCAGCATACCTACAGGCTGGGGAACTCCCTTCTCATCAGTGCAGAGGCAGAAAAGGATCTTGGAGTCATTATTGATGCCAAAATGAATATGGGCCGACAGTGTGGGGACGCGGTCAGGAAGGCCAACCGCACTTTGTCATGCATCCACAGATGCATCTCAAGCAGGTCCAAGTAGGTGATCCTCCCCCTCTATGCGACACTGGTCAGGCCACAGTTGGAGTACTGTGTCCAGTTCTGGATGCCACACTTCAGGAGGGATGTGGACAACATGGAGAGGGTCCAGAGGAGAGCCACTTGCATGATCAGGGGGCAGCAGGGCAGGCCCTACGAGGAGAGGCTAAGGGCCCTGAACCTGTTCAGCGTCCATAAGAGAAGGCTGAGGTGGGCTCTAGTGGCCATTTACAAACTAGTCAGAGGGGACCAGCAGACATTGGGGGAGTCCCTGTTCCCCTGAGCACTCCCAGGAGTGACAAGAAATAACGGTCACAAGCTGGCAGAGGGTAGATTTAGGCTAGATATCAGGAGGCGCTACTTCACTGCAGGTCTGCTTGGATCTGGAACCAGCTTCCAAGTGAAGTGGTGCTGGCTCTTACCCTGCGGGTCGTTAAGAGGAGGCTAGATGAACACCTCTCTGGGGTTGTTTGACCCCAGTACTCTTTCCTGCCACGGCAGGGGGTCGGACCTCATGATCTGCTCAGGTCCCTTCCGACTCTACCAACTATGAAACTATGAAACTATGGACGTTTGGTTCCCTGGGGACAAGTAGCAGTGGCACACCTTACACTGCAGCTACTTGTCCCTGCGGAACACCCATGCCATGCACGCTTTGGCATGTGGCAAGTTACCATGGGGGCGGAAGGGGAGACTGGGGCCAATATTATCATATTGCTCCAATTTGGTTTTAAAATCTGTGTATGAGACCTCCTTTATACATGTGGGTAAAGGTGCAATTGGATCTAATGTATGATCCACACAATAGTGCCTCATGCCATGCCACATGTGATGCCTTATCATGCTTTATTGCTGGTGTATGGGGAACCTAATCCTGGGCTTCCCCTGTATTGGCAAGAAGCAGGCTGGGATCCCATGGCTGGGATCCCTCTTTGCTGAGGTGGCTCCCAGCCACAAGGGCCATACACAGCTAGGACCCAGAATCCTGTCAGTTGTGGGATCTCTCGATCCCAGCTGGGCATGCAGTGCAGCGTATAAAATTTTCTTTAATTTTTATTCACATAAACACACCCTCACCAAAAGCAGAATTAAATTAGTGTCTATAAGGGAAAATAGAATAACTGACTCTTGCAAAAGCCCTTTCATGTACAAAGAAGATAGATGATTTACAGTACTTTTTCTATCTAACCCCTCAATGGTAGTAATATTATCTGATAACAGTAGATTAAAAAAATCAGGAAAAATTTAGATTTGAAAGTTTGGCAGTATCCCAATTTAAACTATTTATTTTTTAATACCTATACCTGTACAGTTATTTTCACTTATTAGGAATCGGCAAGACTCTGCTTAAAGCAATTTGTATTTGTTCAACTATAATGATGTTACTGGGATCACAGGAGTAATATCAACAGGGTATGTGTAGACGACATGGGCGTTAATGGGATCACCAAAGTAATATAAAAAAAGAACTGAATTCTACAATATATTCTACAGTTTGACAGTTCCAATTTCCCTTCAGATTCCATAAGCTGTTAGCTTCAGATGAATGGGAAGAGCTTTGATGCACAGACATTTGAATTTTATCTTTATTAATGTTTTAAGAAAGCAGCTTGGGTTTCTAGCTGTCAGTTCTGTCTTGCATTAGTGCTGCTCTAGGAATTCATTTTATACTTCGAGAGTTAATGATGAAGGACTTGAACCTACTTCCACTGAAATCAATAAGTGTTTTGTTAGGGACTTCAAAGGAAACAGAATCATGCTTAACATTAAAAAACAGATCCTCCACACAAAACAAAGTTCAGTAAACCAAATACTAGGAGTTGTGTAGAGAGTATGGCACAACTTATTTCCTGGAAACAGCTCTCAGCTTACTTTATTATTGTTATGCTTGGAAAACAGTTCTTAAAGGATATTAATTGGGTATCATAAAGCAGTTTATGTCATAGTTGTATGTGCAGTTTAAGGGCCAAAGATAATTTCCATAATAATTTTATATAACGAGTTTTGAAGAGATGTGGCAAGATTTATTTTAGAATCCTCATTGGGGAACTAAGCAGTAAATACTTAAACTTGTGACCATTGTACTGATGAAAGATGAGTTTCAAAATAGGAAAAACTTTGTGGTTTGAGGGTTGTTTTTTTTTTGGTAAGGAATGCTTGTGTAGCTTTCTATACAGCCTTCTTTAAAGTATTTGCAGATAGTATTAGCAAAGTGTTGAAAAATAATTTTTTTTGCCAACATCTGCATTTGTTTATTAGCAAAATATCCTCCATATATCCTCCATCTTTTGTACAAGTTGTAAAATTACTTTCATTGCAAGTCTCTTTCATAATTCTCAAAAATAATCTATATTTATCCCTTTTGAGTAAAAGGTGTATTATTTTGAAAACTTTGAAGAGAATATTTACAACCATATTTGAGTTGTGTGTAGGAAAGCTTCTACCTGTCTTTCCTATATAAATCTTTCCACTTCAAAATAAAATCTTTATTATAGGCAAGTAATGCAAAAATAGCTGAACTTGTGAGGAAATTACTTTTCCATTGATACCTTACATGTTCTTCAACTCTTATTACTTTAGGAGAAGTTCAGGTCTGACTGACTATATAATGCTCAAACAAGAAGGTTGCAAGAAGGTTTACTGTCACAGTAAAAGTTGCTTAGTGGTTCAACAGATGGTATGCTGGTTACTTCTTAGTTTTACTTTTTTCCAACATAAAATAAGAGAAAAGGGGTTAGAAGAGCCTGAATTGTTGATGAATGGAGAACCTAGGACTAAAATGACCATATTTTCTTCACATCCAGGAATATTCCTCTTCTCAGGATATTTCCATGTCAATTTAAATACAAAAGAATTTCCTATAGAATGGCTCCTTGAAGGAAATATCAGTTAGCTTTGTCAGTGTACTGGTGGCTGCTTGGAAAATGAATGTGCATGCCTCATGGACTTTTCCCTACCAGGCCTGTCATGTGAGAAGCTAAATCATTGGTATAAGCAACTGTCAAGTATCTTGCTCTCAGGAAAAAAGTAGTTGTGTCTTTGTGTGTGTGTGTGCTTTTTCCCTCTTGACACAATCTTAGTACCTTGTGTATGACTGCCTATTTTATGTGGTTAGTGCTGAATAACTGTGTGGCTGGCACTTGTACTTTTTTGGTTTAAAAAGTTGCATTAGTTTAAAAAAATTACCCTCAGCATCTGCCCAACCTTCTATAAAATGAGTATTCTATTGATAAAAGCTTTCAAATTGTCAGAACGAGTACTTTTGAGTAGTAAGGTTGGAGTGAAGGTGTAGCTGTAGTGGGTCTAGAAAATATGAGAGAATCAAGGATTTTTTAAAGTATATCTTATTTTGGACTAACTGTATAGAAGAATCTAGAGAATGGCACTTGATTAAAAAAGTCTGTTCTGTATGCAAGCTGATGTGCTCTGTGCTGTGTTACATGCAGTTGTATAAGTGGCGAAACGCGCACAAAAAATGGTGGTGGTGCTGTAACAGGGGGCCTTCTCGGCCTGCCCACCTGTTTCTGGGCTACCCACCCACCTTTTCTCCTGCCATGCCTTGATGATAATTAATTAATTGTTGTTAATTAAGCAGGAGGCTGCCCATTTCTTGCCCTGATGCCAGAGGCCACTATCTGAGGCTCTGTTCCTCCCCTTCCCTGCAGCTCAAGCCTCACAGATGGCATCCAGATATCCATATCGTTGGCCCCGCACTGGGCCCCAGAACCCTACCATTGAACCCCACTTAGATCCCTCCATTCAGGCAGCCTATTCTGCCTTCGTTCCTGGCTGCATAGCTCCCTGAGCTGCTCCCCCTTATGGGTGTGTTCCCCCCGGGGCCTTTGGCTCTACTGGCCCTGGCCCACCTCCAGGCCAGTCAGAACCCCAGGCCCTCAGCTCTTGGGCATTCCTTGGGGTGGGCACCTGGTCCTTTGACCCTTCCAGTCCTGGCCCCAGCTGGGACCAGTCGGAGGATGTCAAGACAGGTTAAGAGTCTATGGCCTGACTCTCTCTCTCTGGGGTCCACCTTCTAGACCCTACAAAGGGGGTAACCCACCTGGTTGCGGGGGCTAGGGGTTAAGGTGCCCTGACCCGCCTTTCACCGGGATGGTAACTGGCCTGGCATTTCTGGGGGCTCCCGTGCTACTGAGAGCCCCACCAGACTACCCACTCTGGGCAGAGTGCAGTTTAGGTTATGCCCAGGACCAGGAGCCTCCTGACCATCCCCTACAGCTCCTCCCTGACCTTCAGTTGATACCAACAGCCCTGCAGCCAGGCGATGTTGTTGTCTGCACTTCCAGCAGCAAAATACCCTGTTTATATGGGCAGCCCTGAATCTAAAATGGCTGCCCTAATCAGGCACCTGCCAGCTGCTGTCTTCTGGCCCTTAAAGTGGCAGGCACAAACAGTACCCTGCCACAGGTGCACTTCTGACCTAAAGCACTTGCTAGGTGTTTTAGTTCAAAATGTCACCACCGCCATTTTCTCAGTGCTGACATGCATTTTGCCACTTATACAACTGCAAGTGTCACCATGCTGGGTGCTTGCATATGTAAGAATGCCCATTGGTACTAATAAAGACTATGCTTACTCCACCTTGGATTCAAGAAGAACAGGTCTGTTGGCCAGGCACCCAGGGACTCTTGCTGAGTTGTTTTTTTTTCCTTCTGAGCTTTGGGAAAGGTCCAATTTGTTGCTTGCTCCAAGCCCAATATTTATTGATGCTTGATTTGACATGCTAATAATTTGAATATCTGATTGCTTTTATTTAAATGTATTTGTTTCAATGGAACTTTTGGAACTGGAGGGAACCAGATTTAGTGGCCCTGGGAAAGGGGTCAAGGGATCACCTTAGCTAAGTCTCTTTACTTTTAGGTGTCTGACCCCAGTCTGTTAATCATCCAATAATCTTTACTTTAATCAAGATTATATTGATAATCTGCCTACTCTGGACACGTTCAAGAAGTGTTTGGATGATTATTTCATAGATTTCAGAGACATTAGGGCTGGAAGGGACCTCGGAAGATCATTGAGTCCAGCCCCCTGCCTGAGGGGCAGGAAGTCAGCTGGGTTCATAGGATCCCAGCAAGATAAGCATCCAAATTTCTCTTGAAGGTGTTCAATGTAGGTGTTTGAACCACCTCTGGTGGCAGGCTATTCCAGACCTTGGGGGTTTGGACAGTTAAGAAATTCTTCCTTATGTCCAGCCTAAAATAGTCTTGCAGGAGTTTATAACTGTTTGATCTTGTCATCCTTTGAGGCACTCTGGTGAACAATCGTTCCCTCAGATCCTGGTGAACACCCCTGATAAACTTATAGGTGGCCATCAGATCACCCCTGAGCCTGCACTTTTCCAGGCTAAAGAGTCCCATAGCTCTCAGCCTGTCGTTGTAAGGTCTGTTTTCCTGACCTCTGATCATGCACGTGGCTCTTCTCTGGACTCTCTCAAGCTTCTCCACTTCCTTTTTGAATTGAGGAGTGCAAAACTGGACACAGTACTCCAGCTGCGGCCTCACCAAGGCCGAGTACAACGGGAGAATGACGTCCTGGGATTTGCTTCAGAAGCATCTATGGATGCAAGCCAGCTTTTGCTCACTTTACTAGCTGCAGCATCACATTGAAGGCTCACATTCATCTTGTGGTCAATCATGACCCCCAAGTCCCTTTTATCCGTAGTGCTTACCAGCATAGCACTGCCAAGCCTATAAGGATGCTGCAGGTTTTTCCTCCCACGGTGGAGAACCTTGCATTTTTCAGTGTTAAACACCATCAGGTTTTCATCCACCCATTTCCTGAGCCTGTCAAGGTCAGCCTGGATCACCCTTCTGTCCTCAGGTGTGGATGCTTACCCCAGAGTTTGGTATCATCGGTAAACTTGGCCAGTCCGCTTCTGACTCCAGTGTCCACATCATTAATGAAGATTTTGAACAATATGGGTCCAAGGACAGAGCCTTGGGGGACTCCACTGGTCACAGGGCACCATGACAATTGACTTCCATCAACCACCGCCTTCTGGGTCCGACCACAAAGCCAATTCCCCAGCCAGCAGATTGTGGTGGACCCAAGGCCTCAGTTGGCCAGTTTTACCAAGAGGTGATCATGGGATACCAGCTCGAAGGCTTTTTTGAAGTCAAGATATATGACATCAATCTCCTCTCCTTTGTCCAGGTGATAGGTCACCTGGTCGTAAAAGGAAATAAGATTGGTCAAGCTTATTATCTTTCTGGAGTCATCTGATCTCAGCTGACTTCCTGCCCTTTGGGCAGGGGGCTGGATGTGATGATCTTGTGAGGTCCTTTTCAGCCCTAGTGTCTATGAAATATTAATCAATTGAAATTCATATTTTTGAGATAGCAGAAGCGAAGATTTCTTATCTCCTCCATGGCTTGCCTTTTGGCTCTTGGTCAGTTATCTACTATCTGTGGTCTCTGGCCTGACAAGGCTGCTTCGTTCTTTGCCTCCTCAAGGTTGCCTTTGTGTCTAGAATCATTTTAACTTGTTAGCAAAAATACATTTATTATAGCAAAATAACTATTAATACATTTGGCATCCTTAGTAATTAATGTTTTAGGTTGCAATTGTAATACAGAGTATTTAGGATACAGGCCATTGGCTTGCTGTTCAGTCATATTTCTTCAGCTTTCACTTAGGTTCCATGAAAATGGTCAAGCCTGACATCCACACTTTCCCTGCAATTTAGTTATGCTTTGGATAGCATATGTTTTATTCAAGTTATACTGCTGTTTGTTACCTGTACCTTATGCTGCACAGACCTATGCATGGCTAGACTAAGTACCAGCTTTGAACTAACTTTATTAATAAACAAATAGGAAAAACATTACATAACACCAGGCTGTAATGTGCAATATCTAGAAACTCCAGTAGCTGGTACTTCCTTACTTATTCCACTACCTTATGCCAGAAATGACTTCTGGAGGTCTCTCTTCCTAGATCCTCTAGAATCTTGGTCAGTAACTCAAAGGAACGTATCCTAGATGTTATATTATATTACATTATGTTTTATAATATGGAGCATTTTTAGTCTTGAGTTGAAAATACAGTTTTCAGTCCTGTTTAACGTCATATTATAAAAATAAAATATTTCCAAAATAGTTCTGAAGATTTTGTAGCAGTACGTAATCTTGCCCAGCTCTTTTGCTTTTGTTCCTCTGTGAGCACCATTATAAAAATCAAGGGACTTGCCAAAAATGCACAGCAAGAGATGAGACAAAAATAATTGCAGACAACATTCTCGTGGGCTTAGCTAAATTAGAAATACAGGAAAAATGTAATGGTAAGTAGGAACTGGATTTTATTTTTAAATTGCAGAAAGAATGTCATTAACTGAGAAAAATAAATTAAAACAAAAAACAAAAAACAACATAATGACTCTGTCAGATGTTCCGTGTCTGTTAGGAACATAGACAATTTCAGTAAATGGCTGTCACTGTGTGCTGTTCAATACAGCGAGGAACCATTGGCTGTAGTTCTTATCAGTTGTTTATTCTTTACTAGAGACTGAAGGAAGCAACTTAGGCAAAGCTTGCATGTCATAGAGTGAACAAAGGAATTTTTCTTATGCTTGCTGGTACTTTATCTGAAAAAAATATATCTGCTCTGAAAAAGTGCTAGATTGACAGCCTTGTAAAATGAAATCTCTGCACAGAAGAGGTACGTTATAGGGAAAGCAGTAATGCAAATGTCCTCATCTGGCCTCACTGATATGGCTCACTGCTGGTCTAAATGGACCACCAAGAAGTGAAAGACTTGCATAATCTCAATGGCTCCTTCAGTCCTTTGGGACCGTCAGTAGATTTACCAGCTATGACGGTGGTTTTGTAATGGAAACTGCCAGTGTCATTTCAGAAACTATGTCTGCTGGATCCTTTACTGAGAACAGACCTACAGCACTGTTGAAAAGAATTCAGTGAGTAGGAAAGGAAGATGGGTAACTCATAGATGCCAGGTTCCTATAAGATCAATTGCTCCCCACAAAATGAAAATTTATCTTCTATCAGCCCTTTTCAGTTTGAAACATTTAATTCCCATTGGCAGTTTTCATTTTTAACCACAAGGAGTCAAGTTTCCTGGCCAGTAGCTTCTATGTTTCTATGAGTCGGTACTGAAGATAAGTTTCTTGTCTGCCAGTGCAACCAGAGAAGAGGACGTTCTTGTAAATAGTATATTTTTCTTGGAACTAGATTCAAGCTTTAAGCTTAAATAAAATCTTACTTCATTAGTTTAAATCCCAGCTAATGACTTTCTTATCTCTGATTCTATATTGGCTACTATGTAACATTATCCCAATTAGAGGCATCCTGGGGTTTTGAGAATTGCTCAGTCCAGAGAAGAGGGACTTTACCATGTACTTATCTCTATTTTGAACTGATGAACCTACTTTTTAACTCTTCCTTATTGCATGAGGTTTAGTAATCATAGCAAAAAAATGTGTATTTTCTATCAAATACATTCAGCACTAATTATAAGGTCTCTATGCCTCTTATAAGTTTTTGTGTACCAAGAATTTTGGAAAATAAACAGATTTTTGGCATTGCAATTTCTCTCTGCAGGAAGATCAAAAGCATGAAAAATGTGAAATAAATTTTAAGTAACAAATCAAATGCCTCTGAACTTTTGCATTTCAGGTAAAGATTAGGCAGTAGGGCTTGTTGCATTATGTATACTACCATAGGGCATTTATATTTGTATATACTCCGGGAATGAAGGGGAGGGCGCTTTAATTAGAGAGGCTCTCAGAGTGTCTCAGAGCTTTAAAGTGTCCAGAGCATCTTCTGTATCAGTGTCCCTGCATTTAAAAATGTCAAGCGAGTTTAGTTAAAGACCCCTCCACCATTTTTAAGTGTGGGGATGCTGATACACGAAATGCTGGAGTCTGCTGCAGCATAGTAATTACCATCTTCCACCATACGATTAATCGAGTCTGCTCCAGTGCACTGTAATTATAGCGCATTGGAGCAGCCTCGCTGCTCATGTATAAGATGCCCCTTGGGCCTAGGAGTATTCATCATAGACCAGGAGCCCAGTGCACTAAATGCTATGCAAACACAGAATAAAAAAAAGTTTCTCCCAATTCCAAAGTTTTTACAAGAGATGATGGATATGGAGAAATGGGGGAGCTCAAGGAAACAATGAAAAATTAGTATGATAAGCAAGGGTCTCAGCACAAGAGTAGCCTACCTGAGCGCATTCAGATGAGCATGCATGTGTGGTTTGCAGTGCTGCAAACTGCATGCGCTGCAAATGCATGTGTTCACGCTGCTGCTAACTAGCAGCATGGTGGGGGTTTTTTTGACACTGGGATAATGAAACAGCCTTTGGGATAGCCCCAAACCTTTCAGACTTAGATTTTTTAAGAGTCCATTAGAGCTAAGTGCTCAACTAATTGAAATTCAATGAAAGTTGAATATTTTGAGGAGAGTTGGCTCCTTTGAAAACTGCAGCCTGACAAAGACGCACTGACCTTTTTCATTATTCTCCTCCAAATTGCTCCATGATACTTACAAAAAAACTTAATAGGCTAGTGGTACCTGGCATGATGATCAGTATTATCTCATTTTCTTACTTTCTGTTTGTACCCATTTCTTGTGCCTTGCTTTAAATTTAGCTTATAAGCTCTTTGGGGTAGAGATTTTTTCTCTTCAGTGTTTACAGAGAGCCTGGCTCAATGGGATTCTGGTCTATATAAGCCAGGGCTCCTAGATACTGAATTAATAGAAAAAAACAGGAAATAACCCAAGGATGTGTCCTTGATGTTTATACAATGTTGATATCTTCCCAAGAGCTTCAGTCCCTATGGCTCATTCATACCTTAGCTTTTCTTCTGAAGCTGCAAATAAAGGAGAAGAGTGCTGTGAGGGCGATGAGTATGACAGATATTTGTCCAGAGAGGACTGCATTAAAACTGCCAAGACTGGTTGTCAGCCATCAAATGGGAACAGCTTTCATAGGCTATCTACCTGATTTTGGTTTGAATATGCAATCTAGAGGTCAAAGATTGTTTCCAGTCTGACTCCTTTTTAAGCTGATTTCCTGCCATGAGCTTATTTATTTGATTTATATGCTACCTTACCCAAAAAAAGTTAAGGGGGGTAATATAAGGTTTTATATTTGAAACTTTTTTTTTTAGTTTTAAGTGTGAAAAAAGTGGCTGCAACTGGAAGAAAATGTATGTGTAAGTAGTGGGGATTTTTCTTCTTTCGTTTTTTTTTTAATCACTGATTTACCAGATCATTTAATTAAAATGATCTGTTAAAAGTTGTTTATTGCAGTTCTAGGACTTTTTTTGGAATTAATATAATTAAACCCAGGCAGAAGTCAGACAGCCAGGAGCATCTGAATCATCAGGGAATATAATTTGGAGGACATTTTAAATAATTTATTGAATACTTCTAATGCTGAGTCATTTGGCAGCCAAGGCTCTATCCAATGCCTTTTGTAGTCCCTGGTGGAAGAGTGTTTCCATTAGTTTCAGTAGGCTTTGGATCTGGCCCCAAGAGAAAAACTGTTGATTGTAAGGAGCATTCCTAAAGCTGTTTGTGCTTTCATGTTCCCAGGTAGACATTTATCATTTAGATGTAGAGATTTTCTTGTAGAGATGAGCACTGATGGCTGATTTCTGTAAGTGCCTCCTGTGAAATGGAGGGAATACACATCTGGCATTTACTCCTGTGTAAGTTAGATACTGGGTGTGTCTACACGTGCAATTTAATGCACAATAGCCTATTTATTTTACTGTGCACTAAGGCATCACGTAACAAATAGTGTGATTATGGTAGTGTGCAGTAAAATAGGCTACTGCGCATTAAGTGTCACTTAAAAACCATGTGCATTCATTACTGTGCATGAAGGCAGCCTAATCACATGGGAGGTACTAAATTTAATGAGCATTACAAAAAGCATCTCAATGCATGTGTAGATGCACCGACAGATGACCTTAGAGAAAGGGTCCTTATATTACAAGGTGTTTTCTCTACATTGTGGTTTTTTTGTACTTTCCTAGGTTACACACTTGGGGACTGCTACTAAGCTTTCATGCACTCTTCTGTGAAGCTTGTTGTAATCAGATAAAAATGTAGAGCAACATTTTCTTACCTGTCTATTTCATTTTAAAAATTGTCATTTTGACCACTTAAAATAAATGTGTACATGCCAGCTGTCTGGAGGAACAAAAATACACAGTGTAAATTGAATGGTTTTGGGTTGTAGATATTCTCCTTTGCATGGTGACAAGTATAAGGATCAATGTCTGTCTGACAGTAAAAAAATAAGTAAAATAAAATGTATCCTATCTGTATTCCTAAATGATCTGTAGTCAGATAAAGTGCAAATATATACAAAACTAATCGCTACTGAGATTTTTAGAGGTATACTTTCCTAGAATAGATCACCTGCTTACTATGGCAAGTAGGAATAGTTGTATAATGTTTCTTTAATTCTGTGAGAAGGAGCCATACCTGAAGTGCTTGGAAGACTAGACAGAAGCTCTACTGTGCATGTAAGAGAATAATTTTATTTCCTAAGGAAAGGAAGAAGGGAAGGAGAGATCCAAATTAAAGACAAAGGATTTCAGAAAAGTAGGCTAACAAGCTCAGACTGGTAGTCTGGATGCTCTGGGAGGCAAGTCTATGTCCCCCGCATCTGTGCAGAGCAGGCTGGGGCCAGGGCTGTGCCAAGCTCTTTCCAGCAAGGTAGGGCTGCACTGGGAAGGAGGTTACAGGCGGAGCTGCAGCCACAAATTTGCAGTAGTCTCTTCCCAGCGCAGTCCTGCCCCTCTGGGAAGATCTTGGTGCAGCCCCAGCCCACCCTGGCCCACCCTATGCAGACCTGGGGGCACGTGCACCACCCCATGACCTCCCAGACAAGCAGTGGGAGCAGCGGTGAGAGCCACCAGATGAGCAGGTGAGCACCAGACAAGTTGCCAGACCAGCGGCTCCTAGTGGTGGAGCAGGGCATGGTGGTCAACCTCAGCCCCAGCCCCAGCCCCAGCCCCAGCCCCACTCTTCCCTCCCTGCAGGGGCCTTGATCTGCACCCCCCACGTCCCTTCCCACCACACCAGACTTACACACAGCTCTCCATGCTGCCAGGCTAGTATTGGAAATCAGATTAGTATTGGCCAATATGCCTCCTTAAAAATTGGCTATCAGTCGCAAAAATCTCTATCAGTGCACCCCTAATATGAGGTCTTACATGAAAGAAAAAGAGCAAATATAGTTCCCATTTTTAAGAAAAGGAAGAAGGAGGATCTGTGGAATTACAGACCAGTCTGTCTGACCTCAATACCAGGAAAGAGTATGGAGCAGGTCATCAAGGAGTCTTATTTCTAAGCACCTAGTGGATAAGGGTGATCATGATCAAGGTCATCCAGCATGGAGTCATCAAGAGCAAGTTCTGTCTAACCAACTTGGTTTCCATCTACAATAAGCAGACTCAGTGGCAGACTTTGTGAATAGCAGACTGTGGATGTGGAGGGAACAGTGGATGTGATATACCCTCACTTTAACAAGGTTTTTGACACTCATTAATAAGATAAATACAGACCAGATGAAAATACTGTAAGGTGGATACATAACTGGTTGGATCACTGTTTTTAAAGTGTAGTCATCAATGTCCTGGTGTTAAGTTGGGGAGAGGCGTTGAGTAGGTTTCCTAGGGGTTTGTGTTGGGTCCAGTAGTTTTTAATATCTTCATTAATGAGTTGGAGGATGGTATTAAGTGCATGCTTAGGATGCAGACAGGAGTGAGAATTTTTGCCCAATCTAGCCATAGAAAGCAGCTTATAGTCATGACCAAACATAAGTGCACAGCTGTGAACAGCTTGTAAAATGGCCGATTGGGTGAAAATCTGAACCCTCGGGGTCAGATAAAGACTTTTCAAACTAGAACGTCTTCTGTAACTTCTGTCTATACCGCCTGCCAGCCTCAAGCTGTTTTTAGAATGGCAGGAGGGAAAGGGAGCAGAGGGAGTTCAGTCTGGGAGGGGTTTCAGCTCCTGCTAGAGGGTGTGGTGAGTGTTTTGTATCCCCTTCAGGTGTGGGGGCTCCAATTCATCCACCTCACCTTCCAGAGCTGGCTGGGGAACCCCTAGAGTGGTAGGGGGAGGTCCCTCTGCTCCCTTTCCCCCTCCCACTCTGAGACTGGGACAGGCTGGGAGAGAGGAGGGTCCATTGCTAGGGGAAACCAGCTGTAAGCTGGTAGTAAGGACAAATACACAGTCCTGCACTTGGGATGAAATTATTTCATACAGAAATACAGACTGGGGAATGAATGACTAGGTTTCAGTGGCTGTGTCTACATGAGGTGCTTTCTGTGCAGTAGTTCATTACTACTGCGCAGTAGCTCATTACTACTGCACAGTAGCATTATGGGGCACAATGTGATGCTACTGAATAATAGAAATGAACTACTCTGCAGTAGTAATGAGCTACTGCATGGTCCGCATCACCACAAAACTGTGCGGGGACGCTAGTGCACAGTAATGCTGGTTACTGCGCAGTCATTGTCTCATGTAGAGGTGACCAGTCATGCAGAAAAGAACCTAGAGATTAAAGTGGACCATAGCCTTGAGCCAACAGTGTTCTCTTGTTGAAAACAAAGCCAGTAGCATGTTGGGCTGTATTCATGGGAGTGTCACTTGAAAATCAAATAAAGTGATTAAGTGATTCTTCTGCTTTATTTGGCACTGGTAGGGCCTCACCTGGAGTTCTTTGTTTAGTTTTGGGCCCCACACTTCAAGAAAGACAGATTGAAAAGATTCCAGTGAAGAGCAAAAAAGCTGATTAGAGGCCTGGGAAGCATGACTTATAAGGAAAGGCTGAAAGAACAGCAATTTCTTAGTTTGGAGAAGAGAAGAAAGAGAAGTGATTTGATAATGGTCTTTCACTACCTGAAGAGTGGTTCTAAAGACAGTGGAGATAATCTATTCTCTGTGGCTGCAGGGGACAGGACTAGTAACAATAACCTCAAATTGTAGCAGGGGAAATTCAGGGTGGAAATTAGGAAAAACTTTGGTACTGCAATGGTGATTAAGCGTTTAAATGGGCTACCTCATGAGACTGTGGCATCTTCATCCTTACACTTTTTAAGGGATTAACCTGCTGATGGACACTTGGTTGGGATGTTTTAATCAGGGATTATCTTGCCTTGAGCAGGGTAGGGGTGGGCTAGATGACCTATACTGGTCCCTTACAAATCTACTATTTTATGAAAAAAAACCTTCCAGTTTTAGTATACAGCTTTATGCTTCATTAACAATTCTGTACTGTGTACAAATTTATATAATATTCAGATTTAATGTTACCTGCAGAAGTTACAAATTAAGAAAAAATGTTAACACAGGAGAAAGGGGGTTTTGGAGTGTGAAAGAAGTCAAGGGAGCTTGTCCTAGTTCAAGTAAATGCATTTTCTATATTCTCTTTTCTGAGGCTGATGATTTGTGAAGAACTCCTACCCTACTATTTGATCTCTCTTCCTCCCACAGTCAGTTACTTATTGGTATATCTGGCAAACTGTAAGGCATGCTATTGGTTGTAACAAGCTCTGGCACTATTTTCTAGGGCTATGAGAAACTTTGGGTGCTGATTCAATTCGGAGGAGATTCAGCCTGATTCGGTGGCCAAATCTCTGAATCCGAATTGAATCAGGAGACCAATAAAAAGGTTTGAATTGATTCGAAGCTATCCAAATTGATTTCGAAAAGATTTGGAGAGCTTCAGAGATTTGGGCAGCAATGTTCCCTCTAAGGAGTAGTGGTCTGTGAGCGTTCTGCTTTGATCCATGAGTGCGCCGCTTCGGTCCCGCCTCCCCCTTTTGGTGCGGTCCGCCGATAAGCGTCCCACAGTAAATGTCCAGGTGGGAGCGGGCAGAATTTGGCCACCACCCTTCTCCATGCTAACAGCTGCCCAGAGCAGTGTAGTGGAGTGCTGTATGGCAGCCATGGGCTGGACACAATCAATTGGTAAAATTGATGCTGTGGCCCAGCCATAGGCCGGACACAACCAATTGATAGAACTAAGAGGGAGGCACCAGGGCCGGCATGTGACACTTACCAAAGGTAAGCTCTTCACTCCTCATGAGGGACAGGCAGCAGCTCCTCCCTGAGGTGGGGCAAGGCAGGCATGGGGGCTAGGGCCGGGGGCTGGCATGGACTCTGCCAGTGCTGGGGAACTGCTCTGCGGGATCAACTGGCTCCGGGGAACTGCTCCACTTGCCAGCCCTGATGCCATCTGCCTCCTTACTCCCTGAGGAGCAGTTCCCCAGTGCCGGTGGAGTCTGCGGAGCAGTTCCCCACCTGGAGTGAGTATCTTACCTTCGGTAAGTGTCCCATGCCGGCCCTGGTGCCTCCGCCGCACTGTGCCCAGATCCTCTCCGGGCATGTGCGTGGCCTTAAAAAGTTGGTGCATGGCAAGATTTTTAATTGTGCGTGGCTGCGCATGTGCACAGCTTAGAGGGAACCTTGTCAGACAGTACCACAGGGAGCTGGACCTGGACTCTGTGCTGGTAAGTAGGGGGCTGGGGAGGGGGGGCTGGAGGATGGGGGAGGGGACCATAGGGGGACCCCCACCAGGCCCCATTCCCTGCCTACTCCCCCATTCCCCCTGAATGCCCTCTAATCCCTGTCCACTCTCCCAGCTCTACCATTGCTGCCCTGCCCAGCCCCAGCTCTTTAAAAAAAGAGCTAGGAGTCTGGGGCTGGGCAGGGCAGCCATTGACAGGGCTGAGAGAGTGGATGGGGGATGGGGCCTGTCTGATTCAGAGATTTGGTCTATTCGGCAGCAGCCGAATCTCCAAATCGAATCTGACTGAATCGATTTGGGACAGTGATTTGAATCACCGAATTGAATCACTGTCCCCTGAACTGGCCGAATCTAAATCCGAAGTGAATACTATCCGGTTCGCAGAGGCCTATTTTCTATAGGATTTTTCCAACATATGGGAGTAAGCTTGGACACTTACTAAAAGTATGGAAATGAGCTCAAGCCATAGGTTTTACACTTGGATGCCTAAATTCTAACTTTGTGCCTTTGAAAAACTTCCTCCAAAACAAGGATCCTGTTTTGTCTTCAGCCTAGTACTTCAAACTCCCCCTGATATTGGTAGCAAGCTCAGGTACGCAGCATGTCCCGAAGTCAAAAAAGGTATTAATTTAACAGAGGTATATGTAATTGACTTTAGGCATCTGTATTGTCATATCTGGGCCCTACCATAAAGAATGTTGATTTACAGTATGTCACATTTACTGAAGCTACAAACTTTCATGGTATATTGTACAGTGGAACCAACCATTACTTAGTAAAGGCAACTTTCACATAAACATAGTAAAGATATATGTATAAGGATACTTCAAATTGTTGTCTCTTGAGTAGTGCTAATCTACTAAGGATCCAGAGTTTTCAAAGAACATGCATCATTTTATTACATCTTGCCATATATCAATTTTAAATCTTTTAAAATGTATGTTACTAGATAGCTGGAAAGAATTTGTTTTTACATACCATTCCCCCCCACCCCACCATAAGCTGGTATTCCAGAGAATCTTATTACAATTTAAGGTAAAATGCAGCAGCATGAATTTATGAGACATGCAATAGGTTAGTGTTACTCACTTAAATGTTAAAGGACCATCTCATCTATATATATACCAAAGAGGAGTATACCTCCTCTGCTCGCGCTTGTAGGGAGGCAGTTAAACGGGCCAAAGCTACCATGGAGCTGAGGATGGCATCCCAAGTTAAGGATAACAAGAAATTGTTTTTTAGATATATAGGGAGTAAAAGGAAGGCCCAGGGTGGAATAGGACCCGTACTAAATGGGCAGAAGCAATTGGTGACGGACAGGGGGGACAAGGCTGAACTCCTCAATGAGTTCTTTGCCTCAGTGTTCCTAAGTGAGGGGAAAGACAAGTCTCTCACTGGGATTGTAGAGAGGCAGCAGCAGGGCGCCAGACTACCATACATAGACCCTGAGATGATGCAGAGTCACTTGGAGGAACTGGATGCGTTTAAGTCGGCAGGCCCGGATGGGCTCCATCCGAGGGTACTGAAGGCACTGGCTGACGTCATTGCGTAG
>NW_005842087.1:2329253-2346720 GCF_000455745.1 Alligator sinensis | reverse complement strand
ACTCTTTCCTGCCTATGCAGGGGGTCGGACTCGATGATCTATTGAGGTCCCTTCCGACCCTAGCATCCATGAATCTATGAATAAGAGTTTTAGATACTTTATTGGAGGCAAAACTACTTTACTGTAGAGGGAACTTTATTTCATGAGTAATATACCAGTTAATAAAGAAGCAGCCAAGTTTACTTGGATTTGGACAATGTTAAGACATGCAGGGCCATAATCTGCATTCCAGTCTACTGGTGTAACTGGAAAAAAACTCTTCTGACTTGATTGAAATTACCATAGGTTTGCATCAGTAAACAGAGTAGAATTTGGACTCAAATGTATTATACTGCAATGGCATGTTGAAAGCAAAAAATGAGTAAAGTCTGTCTGCCTTTCATGATTAAGGTATTTTTCATAGTTTCTTTTTTTAATTCACTGGTCTTAGTCCTGAAGTTCTCTGCTTATGGAACATAGCATAGAGTCTTTGGGAATGAAGGTACCAGTAGCACAGGCTGCTCTCATACTGCCTTACTAACAAAGTTCCATCCTAACCTGAAAGTGAGAATTTTAGGGGTGATGTAATACACTATCCATACAGGCTTTGGCTGGTTGTAGTCTTGTGTTCTAGCATTTAACAAAGACCATTTATTTCACACAGGGCATGTCTACACATGCATTTAGGCATGCCTAAATTTAATACGCATTAGATTAATGCACATTAAGGCAGTTTAGGCTCATGTCTACATGTCCACACATTAAAGCAAATTAATGCCATGTGCATGGACTTTCATGGGACTGAAGCTAATCCCAAATTGTCTATACACAGCGTTAATACGCCTTAATATGTCTACAAGTTTGTTAATTTGCTTTAGCTATTCGCACCTAAATTTGATACCTGCTTTTGCAGGTATCAGATTTAGGTGCGATAGCCAAAAATTGCCATTTTTAAGTTGCATTAAGCGTGCGCACATGTAGACATGCGCCCTTAATGCGCCTTAAATCGGCACATGTAGGTGCACCCAGAGACTGCCAATCATCCATCCTATAGCATAGACAGCCTGGTCAGTATTGTTCTGAATTGAAGGCAGAGAGGCAAATAGCTCCACATTTCTTTACTAGCTTTTCCTGGACCATACAGTTTTTCATACCAAACGCCAGATTTCTCATGTAAACATGCAGCCATTTGAGACAGTGCAGAGTCCTAGAAATATTCCAGGACACATCAGACTGAAAGTCTTTCCTGTTTATTTACTAAGGGTTAATTTCGTTTTAAACTAACCCCAGAGGGAAATATCAACTTTCTTAATCACTGTCAAATCCATTCAAATTCATTTGTAGGGTTTTTTTTAATGTAGCAGTACTTGGTCAGTTGGTTAGGGACAAGCTCACAAACATATTGATTGTTTTGAGTTGTTTTATGGTTTTACAGGTTAGGAACTCCAGTAACATGTAACCATTGCTTTTAAAAAAACACCAAATATTTCCTTTCATATATAATCAGTTGTGTGTATATAATATATAGTTTTGAAATCCCCATGTTTAGTCAGGAAAACTAAATATTTATATTGCAGTTTCACAATAAAAGAAAAAAATTTACAGGGTAACCAATATAAACTCAGTATCTGTTTTTATGTTTCATGGTCTCCGGAAAGATCACTTTGGGAGTGGGGTGCTTCAAGGAAAGGAGGACACCTCCATAAAAAAACTACATTCCAAATATTCTGGTGTCAGTGCTCAGTTAGACCCCCAAATCTATACATAAACGTTTGGGTTACTAGTCCAGTCCACTTTCTCTCCATCAGGTCAAGTCAAGTCAGTCCTGAGGCTGCTGCAACCATTGGGGCACCTTAGATGGTATAACAACCCTCCTTTTGAGGTTAGTTGAGTTACTTTGCATCATTGGTGATTCTTTGGGCAAGGTGACCTGGTACCACCCATCTCCTCTCCAGGTGTGGAAGGCTGTGGGCTTGCACGGAGCTCATCTGCTCTTTGATAGGCCTTGTTTTCAGTCCTGCTGGGTGTTCACACGCCCTCCTTACCCAGACTAGTTCAGGTGGGGGCACCAGTTTAGCCACCAACCATGGAACAGGCTGTGCTGGATTACATGGTACCAGAAAGGAGACCAAGAGAGGCCTGGCCTCAGGTGCATAAAATAAAAGTCAGTTTTTCCCTGTCTTGGACCAGCTCATCATAGTTGCTCAGGTAATTAACCTGTAAGTTTCCTGCTTCAGATCTTATTGTGCTGTTATGTGTCTTTTCTGCATTGACCACTTTTTCTTTTGCCTTGGGGCTGCCAAAACGGGGCTCATCTGAGAAAGTGGCTGATCTTCTTGCTGATACACTGCCTGTATGATTGTTGGTAAATTCATCTTCAAAATCTCAATATTCTTCATTCTGCCTCTAAATATCCAGTGCTGATAGACCTGCTGAAAGCCTTTGGATAGATTTGTTCTTCTTTCATGATTAATCCATACAGGAATACATTTCAGACACATTGGATGTTCATTTTAATGAACATTAGGTTATATTAATTCGCATTAAAGTATCACAAGAAGTGCTCTTTAGCTAACGCACATTAAAATAGGCTGATGTGCATTTTTCTAGTACCTCACAATGGAGGTACTAGATTTAATGTGCATTACCTAATGTGCATTACCTAAATGTGTAGACGTGCCCATTTTCATAAACGCTTAGTGTTCATGCTCATTAGATATTTTTATTAAGATGAGCTTTTGAAGACCAGTACTTGCCTTACCAACTTGAGTTGTTTCATTATAAATGCAGAGACCAGAACTATTAAAGGTCTTACCCAGGTAAGTAAACTCATTAACAGCACTCTAAAGTTCTTTATAAAATGATGGAATGAAACCATAACCTCAGTTTTGTCTTCCCAATTATATTATATAATTGCTTAGCAGTTCTAACTGGGCTATTGTTTTTTTCCTGCATTTCATTAATCAGGGTATTCAGGAGAGCGATATCATTGGAAAATCTAGATATTCAAGCACTCTGTCTACCCATGAAATTCTGGTTAGAAGTCAGAGGTCTGTGGCATAACAAATTAAGGGCAACACCAAACAACAAAAGGGAGAAGATGCACCCTTACGCTAACCCTCCTGGTTGGAAATCAAAGCACAGCTGACATCTTGATAAAGATCAGACCTAAATAACTTTATGAGGGAATCCATTGACTTTCAGTATTTGCCATAGGAGACCTCAATTTATGTCATTAAACATTTTTTCCAAATCTGAAATTGAAAATAAGACAGACTATCATCTGTTGCTCTGTACAACGATATTGCAGTGTTTGAAGATTTGATGAATGTAAGAAGGGGTTGTACAGAACCCAACTCATTCTTCTTAATTTACCATTGATGGCATTATGTATTCTAGTCAGTATAACGTTACTAAAGCTATTCCCTAGGACTCATAGTAGGATGATCCCACACTTATTGACACAGTCACTTTTACCTTCTTTCTTAAGCAATTTTTTATTGTTATTGCTGCTATTATTTTTGAAGGGAGTTCCATCTCTCATGCTCAGTTGAAGAGTCATAGCAGCATTTCCAAAGTCCCTTGGCTGCTTGCTTTAAGATAATCTATAGTTATTTTAGCTTGGTTTGCTGCCTTGAATTCTTCAGTTTGTTGACAGCTGTTTTAAGTTCTCCCAAGGTTACTTTCATGTGGTGAGCCTCTAATTCTTTTCTTATATGTCATCAATGTTACATCTTGTTTCAGGTGAAAACCTATATAATTGAAGTGGTCTGGTCATATTTTCACTTTTTCTTCAGGGATGGTGAAGATGTTTGCATGTTTGCCTTTTACTACATCTTTGTAGCTGCAGCTAAAGTCACCTGTGAGCCTTTACTTACTGTGTTGGGCTAGAATTCTTGTCTTTTTTCCTGGCTGTCACCTCAGCATCACAAACCCATCTAGCAGCATATACTTATTTGTATTGCCCTTGATTTGCTCACTTATTTCTCTCTGTCTTGCATTTATTAGTGGACTAGTGTTAAAGAACCAGCTTTGCCCATTTATTTCTGATGGTACCATTGTGGGCTTAGGTCTTCCTTCCTATTCTTGGGAGATCTTAGTACACCATAATAACATGTGACAGTTCTCTAACCCTTTTCTCTATCATCAAAGCTGATCTGATATAGTCAGGTAGAACATTTATTAGAAATATGAAATTTAAAACCCATTCTTGTCTGGAGGAATTGATTTTCTTGGTGTCAGGTATCCAGGTTGTAGCTGTATTGGTCTGGAAGGAAAGGCAATCAGGACTCATCGTGGAGATGATATCTTTTATTATACCAACAAGATTTTTGCAAAAAAAAAATTCTTTAATGGCAAGCTTTAATTGCAAGCTGTAATTAAAGAATTGCAATTCTTTAATTGTGCCCGAAAGCTTGCTATTAAAGAAATTTTTTTGCAAAAATCTTGTTGGTCTAATAAAAGATATCATCTCTACTACGAGTCCTGATTTTCTTGGTTCCATTCAACTTTTTTTTCCACTTCATATGCAAAATGGTCATTACTCACATCTGCCCCCTGTATGCTCCTGTTTATGTATCAGCCCTAAAATATGGTCATGTGGCAGCCTCTGCCTCAGAACTACTTCACTTGTCTTCTAGCAGCCATATGAAATTTTGCTTTTCCTGTATTCCAATTGTTCTGTTTTCAGGTTTTATTATGCTTTAGCATGTGCTGTACTTGGAATTATAAAGCCACTAATAATTAAAGCCACTAATATTTATAAAGTCACTAACTATAATTAAAAAGTCATTTTATATGAGTAAAGGTATGCAAGTTTTATGCCTGATTTTATATGTAGTTATTGTGATGTGCAGTTCATCATATAGATACATATGTAGTCACTTGCAATAGTCTGTCAGATATGTGCATGAAGTTACTATGATGTATAAAAATTAGACACATAAATACACACATACTTATAGACACACAATTGCATTAACAGAAGGACACTGTTATTAGGCGTTTCCTTTAAATTCTTTTAAGAACTTTATCTGGGTATTGTGCTTCATGACTAGCATCTTTGAAGTGGAGAGAGGCTTTCTATCACTATCTATCTTTGCTTTGTATAGTACTTTTAAAAAATCACTTTTTGATCTAGCAATGATACAGAAATATCATTGACTAAAAGGTCGTGTCTTCCCTGCAGAGTTTACCCAGGGCCAGGCACCTGGACTTGGATATCTGATGAGTCAAACACCTGCAAGTATCCCCACTATAGAGCTGTATTGACTCTCAGCATGTCCCCGCTGGTGCTGCTGTAACTGGTTTTAGACACTACAGTTCCTGGGGGAGTATTCCATAGTTCTCAAACCCATTTTAGCTACACTAGGAATTGATTAGTGTGGGAGTATATGTGTGTCTTTTCTGAGCCCTCTTGAAGAAGAATTCTTAGTGCCAACACAGTATATAAGCATTCGCTGCACCTGGTCTAGGTGTAGGCAGCTTGCTTTAAATCCTTCCAAGCTGAAAGTTTGCTGCTCCCAGAAGTGATGTGTACAGGTGTTTGCCATTTCTAGGACCCATGTGGGGAAATGGGTATAAATAACTTGGGGCAGGGGGGGAGGGGTGGGTTCATTGGAAGGAGCTGGCAGGTCCACAGGGTGTTTAGGGGAACTGGTTGGTCTGCAGGAGGGAGTTGGTGGATCTGTGGAGAACAGGGGGCTAAAAATATCCCAGTCAGGGTCAAGGGGGAGGGGGGCAGGATGTACCAGGGTGAGCAGCTGGGCTTTCCCAATCTCTATTTAAATTAGTGCACCTATTCAGGTAAACTAACTTAAATAGGATGTGCCATTTTTTGCCTGATTTAAGCCTTCTGAACACCTGCACATTTGGGTATTTAGATCTAAATGTAATGTCTGTACATACCTTTTAGCAGCTCCAACCATGCACCCCTTACTTCTGTCCATTCCAGCTCCTGCAAAGATCTGGATCCAGTACGTGCTGATGAACTGTTTATACTTTGATTGTACTTTTACGACAGCAGAATTCTGGTAGAGGACAGGGGACACAATGGAGAGTATTTCAGCACTGATTTGGGAACCTTAGAAGCCAGTGATTAGTCTTGTTGAGATCATGCAGATGGCTTGCTGGCATGAGAGGCTGGAGATATCCATTGTTGTAATTACTGTGGACTCCCCCCATGCAGACCAGGGCTGACACTTGAGTGCTTGGAACTGCAATATCATTCAGACCTAGAGAGTGTTTCCAAAACTTCTGCATGAGGAAGACTAGCTCACCTTTATGGTACTGTGAGAGGAGCTTGTCCTGATCTTCCATGATCTGGACATACAGGTGATGGGTACCATGCTAGTTAAGAAGTGAGTTGCTATTGCCATCTCAATGCTGGCTACCCCACATTAGTACACATCGCTGACTCACAAGTTTGATATTGGCAAATCATCTGTGACAGGGCCATCTTGCAGCCAGTCAAATCATTGGCCCACCCACCTGTCTAAAGCAGTCTGCCCACCTGCCTCTCCTGCCGTGTCTTTGATGTAACTAATTAATAGTTGTTCATAAGGTGGAAGGCTGTCCATTTTACTGCCTGATGCTAAGGGCATAATACATGACTCTGAACCTTCCCTTATACCATGTTCCATGCCTCGCAGATGGCATCACTAAATGGCTCTGGCCCCATGATGGATCTCCTTCTATGCCCATCTGGCATTCAGACCCCAACTGGATCCCTTCTTCTCAGGCCTTCTCAGACCTACTCTGCCCTCCTTCTGGGCTGCCAAGCTCCCTGAACCCTTCTCCCTCTCAGCAGTGGCCCCCTCTGGGACCTTTGGCCACATAGGCCCTGGCCTCACCTCTAGGCC
The DNA here is from genome assembly GCF_000455745.1 of Alligator sinensis. Classification (NCBI taxonomy): domain Eukaryota; kingdom Metazoa; phylum Chordata; order Crocodylia; family Alligatoridae; genus Alligator; species Alligator sinensis. The sequence goes on along the minus strand of NW_005842087.1, from coordinate 2,339,881 downwards.
AGTTGGAACCCCAGGCCCTCGCAGTGGGTGCTCTGGCTCTTTGACTGTTTTGGTCCTGGCCCCAGCATTGAGCAGTCAAGGGTTTCTCTGGCCAGGTTATTGAGCTGCTTGCCCTCTCTCTCATACAGGTCCTAAGACTGGCCTATGCGTAGTCCTTCAGATCCACCCACGCAGACCCTACTCTATGCAGCCTTCTCACATGTTGTCACTGGGCCCACTACTCTGCCCACTCACTGTGGCTCTTGGCCTTATCCCCCTTGGGTCTCAGGCCTGATGACATACCTGGACCCCACACCTATTCCCTCTACAGGGTAACCTACCAGGTCATGAGGGCTGAGGCTATATGGCACCCCATATTTGCTTTTCACTAGGGAGGCATGGGTGTTGCATTTCCTGGGGACAATCCTGCCACTGGCAGCCCCAGCATACCATCCAACCCTAGTAGGGTGTAATTTTAGGTCATTCCCCAGGACCAGGAACTTCCTCCATCATAGAATCATAGAAGTAGGGTTGGAAGGGACCTTGTAGATCTTCAAGTCCGACCCCCTGCCTGGGCAGGAGGAAAACTGGGCCCAAATGACCCCAGTCAGGTAGGCATCAAGCCGCTTCTTAAAGACTCCCAGGGTAGGAGCCAGCACCACTTCCCTTGGAAGTTGGTTCCAGATTCTAGCCACCCTAACTGTGAAGTAGTTCTTACAGATGTCTAATCTAAACCTACTCTCCAACAACTTGTGGCCGTTATTCCTTGTTATCCCGGGGGGTGCTAGGGAAAACAAGGTCTCCCCCAAACCCTTCTGGTCCCCCCTAGTGAGTTTATAGATGGTCACCAGGTCCCCCCTCAGCCTTCTTTCGTGAAGGCTGAACAGGTTCAGATCCCGTAGCCTCTCATTGCAGGGTTTGCCCTGCTGTCCCCAGATCATGCGTGTGGCCCTCCTCTGGACCCTCTCAATGTTGTCCACATCCCTCTTGAAGTGGGGTGCCCAGAACTGGACACAGTACTCTAGCTGTGGCCTGACCAATGTCGCGTAGAGAGGGAGTATCACCTCCTTGGCCCTACTTGAGATTCACCTGTGGATACACGGTAAGGTTCGGTTAGCCCTGCTGACTGTGACCTCGCATTGTCGGCACATGTTCATCTTGGAGTCAGTAATGACTCCAAGATCCCTTTCTGCCTCTGTGCTTTCAAGAAGGGAGTTTCCCATCTTATAAGTGTGCTGCTGGTTACTACTGCCCAAGTGCAGCACCCGGCACTTGTCCGTACTGAAACGCATTCTGTTTTTGTTAGCCCACCCATCCACATAGTTACTACCCTTAACCTCCAGGTATTCCTGGAAACAGCAGCTCTGGCCAGGTGATGTTTTTTTCTGTCTCCCTGCAGCAACTGCCAGCTCAACTCTGAGGGCCTGGGTTTATATTGAGGCTGCTCAGCCCCCTCCTCCAATCCAGGAGCTCTCCCGTGGTCATGTGACCACCTTGTCAGGCCACATCACACGTGCCAGCTGCTCCACAGCACGTTCAAACCTCTTAAAGTGGCAGGCACCAAAAGTGCTCTGCCACATATCTCTTAGTATTATCACTACAGGTGCTTTTAAAGATATTTCTGATGTTTCCAAAGTGTTTCTGTCTTTAGTGGGGCTCCTCATCAGTGCTGAGACCACTTATGTGCCTGTTCTTTGCACGTCAGGAAGAGCAAATATATGTCTGTTGCATGCATATATATGGGGTGTCCCTATAGGTTGCAACAGACACACATATATGCCCACGAGTGGTTTCATAGTTTCATAGTTGGTACGGTTGGAAGGGACCTGAGGAGATCATCAAGTCTGCCCCCCTGCCATGGCAGGAAAAAGTACTGGGGGCAAACGACCCCAGCAAGGTGTTCGTCTAACCTCCTCTTAAAGACCCCCAGGGTAGGAGTCAGCACTACTTCGCTTGGAAGTTGGTTCCAGCTCCTAGCCGCCCTGACTGTGAAGTAGCACCTCCTGATGTCTAGTCTGAATCTACCCTCTGCCAGCTTGTGACCGTTATTTCTAGTCACTCCTGGTAGTGCTCAGGGGAACAGGGACTCCCCCAATGCCTGCTGACCCCCTCTGACTAGTTTGTAACAGGCCACTTACCTGGTTAGGTAACAGCCCCTGGGATTTTGTCAAGCTACAACTTCCCCTATTGCTCTGGCTGCCATAGTAGCCAGAATCTCTAGACTCCCCCTTCGTCTTTCTCCTTCCATGTTCTGCATCCACCCTAAAGGGCAGTGTAGTGTGACATGGCAAGGGGAACTTGGGATGAAGCTGGGACCATACAGTGCAGTGGTGACCCCCATTAACTGCAGGATATGTGATTCTTGGTCACTTAGGAATTGGACAGCACCTGGTATATACTCCGTAACTGCACTGGATTGTAATCTTGGAAATCCTCCCAGTCTTTGCTATGATTCCCTTTCTTACAGTAGCAGTTTGCTGGGGTAGCAACCTTTTATTTGCGTGCAACACTTGAACCAAAGCATTTTGTCCTCAGTGGCCTGTTCCCTGGACCCATTTTCAAACAGCTTCTCAGCATATGGCCCCAGGAATATCTCATCTGGCCATGAGGGGGATCAATTTCAGGGTCTAGTTGTTTCTCTGCTCCTTTTTGTAATGGGGTATCCTCTAATGCCATCCTTGTCTACTTCACTCCCAGTCAAAGATTCTGATCATTCTGTCTTAGAAGCTCATTACACCTTGACCATAGGTGGTGTTGTACTTGTGGTGGGGCTAAGCACCCATCCAAACCATTGGTATAAAGGCAGTTGCTAAACTTTCTATTGGTGTCCTTTTAAACCTTTCCTGACACTGAAGAACATTCTATCTGATCCCTTTCCTCTGATATTCTATTGGATATGTACCTGAATTCATCATCTGTATGTGAGCATCTCCCAAAATCATTTTCCTACTTTACTGTCGCTGGTTGGCAAGTAGTTGGTGGGATCCGCTGGTCAGCCAGCACCATGCTGGGACAAGGGCCTCAGGGATGGAATTTGAGTGAGGCTCTGTTCCCTGTGGAAAAACAGACTGAAATAAATCAAGAACCTGCCTCATTATTAGCAATTACAAGTTTCCAGATCTCTATTTTATAGAAAGAGTAGTCACAAGAAGTATTTACTACTTTTAGCTTGAAAAGTTTAGTTTCTAGATTAAAGGAGAAAATAAAGGAGACGTTGGTTTTACTCTGTATGTGTGAGATAGATATACAAAGTGTATAGGTTGACCTAAGATTTTGAAACGGGTGCACATGGTGTGGCACATTATCACATATAACACAGCACATATTTTCCTCTGGGGGCAGAGAAACTAGATGCTTTACTTATTAATATGCTAGGGACCTAGCACTATATTATTCAGTTTAATAACAAATATAACTATTGAAGTATGCACACATTTCTAGATAATATACAACGTTTTAAAAAACAAAAAACTTGGCAAAAAATAGTTAAAATAATCAAAAGATATTGTGTCATTAGTCCTGTAGTCATTCTATTTAAATGTATGTCTCATTCAGACTCATAAAACAAAATTTAGTCTTCTTGAGTATCTTGATAGTGCCCCAATATTGCACTGTCAATCATGTCTACACCTGAGTTAATATTACCACACCTGAGTTACGGAGTTTAGTTACAGTTAAAGCATCCACAGGGCTGTGAAACAGAAAAATGAGATTACTAGAAATGGCTCAGAGACTGCAAAACTGCAGAAGAAAGGTTAGTTTGAATAGTGGAACATCAAGACTATTAAAAAGGAGAGAGAGTCATTAACAGCTATGGAGTGGAGAGAGATTAGCAGGAATCAGGGAGATGATAATAAGTCATGAATTGAATTTACTTTTTCAGCAATGCCTGAATAGAAATGCTGATGCTCCTTCCAGGCAGATGGTTTTGAAGTTTGGGTAGAGCAGGAATCAAAGTGGGCAAGGTGCAACTGCACCCCCCCGGATCTGCTTCTGAAGATGTGTATGAAATTGCATTCTGTCATGTATTTAAAGCAATAATTGGCAGTGACCAGACTTCAAGTTAAGCAGTCTGGAGAGAGATTCATTGTAGTCATATGCTTTAATGATGCCTGAAAGGGAGAAGATACAGAAGAGGAAGAATTTGTTTTGTTTTTCTCTTCTTCCTATAGCACAGTTATATAGAAGAACATATTGTTCTTATAATTACTGTTTTGATGAAAGCCTAGGATGTTTTAAATAGTTTACCAAACAGCATTTACAGATAAATGACTCAAATCAAAGCCATACCAAAAGGCTTAAGAAAGCTCTGGTTTATAACTCGAGGAAATATTTTGTGTGATCTCTCGGGTGACCATTGTAAACAAATTAATAACTATACAGAGCCAGGCATTCATAAACAGAGCCCAAAACAAACTCTTGTGTGCAGTTGTAGAAGAGTGCATGACATGATTGCTGCTGTAAGAGCTGTCAAGGGATCCTTTGGACAATTTAAAAGGAAAAATGTCAAGACTTAATGAATTAAATATATGCTGATTTTTAGCAAGCATGGAAAATAAGTGTGGATAATTGGGAAACATTTTTTTATGAGGAAATTGGATAATTATGGTGATGAGAGAGGCAACTAGCAAGGAGAAGTGGGAGACTCGGTTACAGACCAATGTGATAGTGACATTTTTAATCTCTGTATTGCATATCAGAATACATGGAGTCCAATGCATAGTTACTAAAATTAGTATCCCCTGGTGATTAGGTGGCCAATGTATATAAAGTGTAGTGACCTCAGGTCAGTTCTCAGAAAACAGATTGAGATGTAGCAAAACCTACAATTGAAATTGAGACTAGTGGCACTCATGAGTGGGCACTGAGATTGAAATATGGTCCCCTGTCTAGATAAGAGATGTCAAGCTAGAACTGAGGCACATTTGTATAAAGTTGGTGGGAGAAATTTGATCTATGAGTTCTGTGGTAAAGGATTTTAATCTGTTATTGACACATCCCCAAAACTACATCTGGAATAAGTTCATATTAAATTCCAGTGTGACTACTGTTTAGTTTTTGTCTTTCTTCAACCCCCTTGAGAAAACACCAAGAAAAAAAAATGGTGGGGCAAAAGAAAACATCTGTGTGTATATGCAAGAGGCAAAGAGACAGACAGACAGGTGTGTGTATATGTGTGTGTGTGTGTGTGTGTGTGTGTGTGTGTAAGACATAGACTTAAGAATGAGATTTGCAGAAAAATACTGGAGTCCCTTTAAATTTGTCTAAAATTAGGCCCACCTTCTGTGTATAAGTCAGCAGCCCTCTGTTGCACGTCATCCCAGCTCTTGTTTAATGCAGTTTTTTAACTAATAGTACATTGCCAGACATTGCACAAAATGTTAATGGAAAAAATATCAATTAAAAACTGCAGTATTTTAATTTGCATAGAACTGGTTAGCGGTAGGGAAGGGAACATTACTTGCTATGTAGTGTGCTCATTTCCCCATCTTCCTGCAGATTGGAGAGCTAGGGAAAGGTGATGGAATATGTAACAGAGGCCAATGCTTAAGACTGTGTTGTTTTCTTTAAAAAAAACCAACCCTTTTTTAATGTCAGCTTGTTGATTCAGAATTGCCCTTTAATGGCATTTGCAATTTTACTGTAATGTTGAAACATATTTTACATCTTTTCTTAATTGTATTTCCAGAAATTGGGCCAGTGACTATTACCACAGACCCCAAGAAATTTCAATATGAACTCAGGGAACTTTACGTTCAGGTGGGTAACATATCTGTTCTGTAAATGCTATTTGTGATAGATACACTGTATGCATTCTTGACTTTCAGCTTGTCCCTACTGTTGACACATGACTTATTCTGCTGCATGATGACTAGCTCAATTGGCTTTGTTCAGTGATGTAATGTACCATATTTATTTGATTCCAAGATGAGGATTTTATCTCCAATCAGCATGGGGGGAAAAAAGCCTTCTCTTGGATTTTAGGATTGGCTGGGGCAGGTGATAGCTCAGCTCCCACGATAGCTCGGCTCCTCTACACTGTCACTGAATCTGGGCCCTGGGCTGAAGCTGGAGCTGAGCTGCCAGCTGCTCCAAGCTGGAATAGCTTGTTTGGAGGGAGAAGGGGTATGCAGCTAGGGGGAGCATAAAGTAGACTGTGGATAGGGAGAACCTGTAGACTGTGCACATCCCCTGCCCCTGCTGCCTGTGCCTGCCTCCCCCACCCCTTCCTCCTCTCCCCTCAGCTGCTCCTTCCCCCTGCTACTTTCTGCTATGGCTCTGGTACCTCCAGCTGCAAGCATGCCTGGCCAGGAGCTGCTGCTGCTTCTCCCCAACAGGGTTGAGCTGGGGCTGGGGCTGGGCTGGAGCTGCACTGCTGCTGAGTGCTGTGGACCCAGAGCAGAGGTGCAGCAGAAGGTATAGGGGTCAGGGAGGCAGGGAGTGGAGGAGCCAGGTACAGGCATAGTGGGGTAAGGGGGAGGGGAGCAGACAATGGGGGCAGGCACAGAGGGGCAGGTGGTGGGGAATCAGGCATGGCTGGGGGCAAGGGGCGAGGGTCTGGCTCCTTGCTCCCACCACTGCTTTCCCCATCACAGCAATGTATGGGACAAATTTACAATGAACTTCCTCTAATTAGATTCTATGCATCTAACATTATAACTGATTTTATAATTTTCTATATATAGAATCTAATTATTGGAGGTTGTCTTCAAGTCAGAGTTGACTTGGGTTCAGGTAAATAGAGCAGGATGGAAAACACTAAAAGCCGTTTTGTAATTTTCTGTTGTTACTAGTTCAGTCAGAAGGCCTAAAACCCACCAACAGTTTTTAACTGAAAATGTTGTGGAAAAAAAAGGTCTAAATTTTGAATTACCAAATAATTCAGTTAGTAACAGATATACCAAGCTGCATGCTTCAGATACTGCTTAGTTTTTCCTTTTGCTGAAATGGTTCACCTGGTGTGCTTAATCCCCCTAGGGCTCAAGTTTGAAATTGCATCACTGAAACTGTCTGAAATCAGTGGAGTTATATTGATATAAAAGTGTTTTAAGTCAAACCAGATCAGGCACCTAGATCTATAGCAGGGGCAGGAAATTATTTTGGGCCACTTACCGAGTTTTGGCAATGGGGGAAATTTTAGGATTGTTGGCACAACAGTGGAGTTGGGACTAGAAGTCCCGCCCCTAACCTCTGCCCTTTGCCACTGGATGTCCCTCCCCTTGCCCCTGGAAGTACTCTTTTGGGGAAGATGGTTTGCCATCATAGAATGGGGGTAAAAAAACAAATTATATACTAAAAATCAAACACCCATAATAATATATTTTGTGGGGTGTGTGACTGTGTGGGTGTGTGAGGGAGGGGAGGGTGTGGCTGTGGGGTTTGAAGGAAGGGTTTGAGGGTATGTGGGGTGTGCAGGGGAGCCCCCCTGTGTGTGCCCCCCTGAGTCAGTCAGCACCTGCCCCCACCCCACAACAGCCCAGAGCCCAAGTGCCCTGCGGTGCCTCCCCACCACCACCAAAAGCACGCAGCCCCAGTGTACCCTGCACCCACTTTGTACTGCCCGGCCTTGGCATGTCCTGCTGCTCCTGGGCATGCAGTGGTAGCAGCAGGGACCAGCATGTGCAGCTCTGACCCTGCATGCCCTGCGCTGGCTCTGGGCTTGCCTGTCCAGGCTGAGTGGCAACAGCAACTTGCCAGAAACTGTGGCTCAGTGTGGGGGAAAGTGGCCCTTCCCCCTTGCTGCCACAAAGTGGTTTCTGGTACAGCTGCCCAGAGCCCGTGCCACACCGGGCTGCTCCACAACTCCGTCACTGCCATCTGTGAGCTGCCCTGTGGCTCCTCCACACTATCACTGCTGCCACACAGGGAAGCCCAGAGATGGCTGTGATAGAGCTGCAGTGCAGCTCAGTCCAGCTTGGACTCTAAGCGGCTGCACCAAAAACTTCCCAGTGGTGGCAAGGGGGAGGGGCCATGTTCCCCCACTCTGAACAGCAGTTTCTGTCCAGCTGCTGCTGCCAGTGCTGCTGCTGCTCAGCCTAGATGGGTGAGCCCAGAGCTGGCACTGGGACCCAGACTCAGCAGCGGCAGCACGGGAAAGAAACTGCTGCTCAGCATGGGGGGAAAGCAGCCCCTTCCCCTCCCACTGCTGGTGTTTCCTGGTGCAGCTGCTTGAGCCCACACAGGGCTGCCCTGTGTCTGCTCTCCACTGCCACTGCTGCCTGATGGGGCAGCCCAGAGGCAGCGGTGATGCGGTGGAGATGCAGGGAAGCTCTGCATGGGCTTCGGGTAGCTCCACCAGGAAGCGCTGGTGACGGGGAGGGGCTGCTATATTTAGCCCACCCCGATCTTTAGGGTAAGTATGAGTGGTGGAAGGTATAGCTGTTGGTCATCAAAAAAAGCCCCGGTCCAATTCCCCATTAAAGCAATGTCAGATTAGAACCAGAGTTTGTTGGGTGCAGTCCTGCCCTCCTAACTCTGGGAAAACTATTCTTTATGTAAAGGCAGTGTAGCCCAAAGCAGCACTGGATCATTTGTGTTTTAAGGGCAGATCTGGCTTTAAAAAATTGGCACAAAGAAGAATAGAAGATTACTTCTAATAAAAATCTACTTGTAAATGAGTGGTCCTTATTTGTATACATGTATCTACATGTGCATTTACTTCAGCATAAATTTATTGCACAGTAAATTACTGTGCACTAGGCAGGAATAGGCCAGTGTCTACATATGCAGGCGTTAAGGCACATTAACGCTGTGTGTGGACTGACTTGGAACTAAAGTTTGTCCCAAGTTAGTCACCACATGCAGTGTTACTGCGCAGTAATTAATCAGATGTAAATTTCATTACTGCATGATGCAGGTATCAAATTTATGCTTAAGTCAGCGTAAGTTGCCATATTTCTTGTGCAGTATGGGCATGCATGCATAGACATGTACCTGTACTGAGCAGTAATTTCAGTCACTGCACAGTAAATGCGCACATATAGATGTGCCCACTGAATATTTTAAAATGTAGCAGAACAAAAAAATTAGGAAAAACCATGCTGTGTTTTGCAATGGGAGGAAAAGTGCCAGAGATCCTGTTTTGACATTGTCTCAGAGTAATTTAATTTAAATGATGGCTTCCAGCCTCAGTTTGTTTTTCATAACTGGAATAGAGAAAAATAACTCAAAAAACAACCAGGCTTTTCTCTAGAGGACAAGAAACCAAAAGCAATGTTTTTACAAGGGTTTACATATCAGATGTGCTTGTAGGAATGTATCTTTACCTTTGAGTAGTGCAAACTTTGGTTCCAAACAACTTGTTAATTAAAACTTTAAAATAACTTTAAAAATTATTAAGTTTTGTCTCAATTCATTTAAAATATGATCATTTACATAAGTACATTAATTTAAATACACCTATTCAAATAAATAATACTATTTGAAATGCCAATTTTTAAAAACAAATAGAAAGTTTGGGGGGATATATTTTTAGTAGACCTCCCAGTGTCTCCCAGAAAATAGAAGTATTTTTCAAGTACAGTACTTGTGTTTGTTTGTCTCCAAGGGAAGCATTTAAGAAACACAGGAAGCTGAGCTAAGGGAGACATCACTGGAAAAATGTAAAAAAACCCCAACCCAAAACAAACCAAAATCAAAAAATTCACATTGTAAAACCTTTGTATAGCCACAAGATAAAATAATGCTCAAAGAAAGGACCTGGCCTAATCAAAAAGAAAAAAAATGCAATAGATTTAATATTTTAAAGAAGATCTTTGTTAATATAAGGGCATTTAGAGCAAGGAATCAGCTGCCAAACCCCCATGGGGTTGTTTTCACTGAAGATCCTTAAGACTGAATTTGATAATTTAGCCTACAAAGGGTTATTTTGGGGTAACAAAATTACAGTGGCCACAAAACAAAAAATCATGTTAAACAACTCACTGTAGAGAGGGTTTTTTTTAAGTACAATCCTGATCCTGCAGCTTTTAGTATTCTGATTTAATCCTGCTGGTTTTGGTGACACTATTCCTAATAGAGTGCATCTACATGAGATGCTAGAAGCTCAGGAGACTTAATTATACTGTGCATTAGTGCATCACAGTGAAAGCCATGCTAATGCACAGTAGAATTAGTCTACTGTGTATTAACGTCACCCAAAAGATATGTCCTGGCACTACTGCACAGTAGCACCAATTATGATGCATTAAGTTAGTACCTGTTATCACAAGTACTATATTTAATGCACCGTAATTATAGTGCATTAATGCATGTGTAGATATGCCCCCAGTAAGGGTGATGGGACTCAGGTAGTGCAACCTACCAATGGCTTCAGTAAGAATTTTGTGCAATGAATGATGGCAAGATATCAAAAAGGACTGATTTTTCTTCTCCTCTGTAGATGGCAAAGCCTGTTAGGCTGCATACAGACATTTGGGGAGGTTAGGGGGAGGTTAGGTTGCGTTAAAAATAGCTACCCAATCTAAGGTAAATTGGGATGAGGAGGCTAGTGGTGGGGAGGGAGTTGGGGGGTTGGGAAGGCAGGCAGGCTGTCGAATCGGGGGTGCGGGAACATAGGGTCCTTAGGGGGTTGGTTGGGTCCTGGACAGTTTGGCAAGGATCAGGGGGCTCACAGAGTCTGTGGGGTCTGGGGGGGAGGGGCTCTTTCC
>NW_005842087.1:2319802-2329237 GCF_000455745.1 Alligator sinensis | reverse complement strand
CTCACCCCAAGGGACCAGGGGCTATTTTTAGCCCCCTAATCCCCTCCTACTCCTGGACAAGTAACCCCCCAGTCCCTCCTGCCCCTTCCTCCACCCCAACTTAATTTCCTCAGCTCCCAGCTTTGGCAAACACTGATAAAACTGGCACTGGGAGTGGTTTGCTGGATGGGAGGTTTGGCAGGCTGGGGTGGTGGTGTGGAGGGGAGGGGAGGGTTGTCCATGGCGGTGTGGGGGAATGTCTGTACACAGCCAATGTTTGGCAGATGCATTCAACGAAGCATAACCATCTCTGAGTGCATGAGCTTCTGTCTATGTTGTTTTACTAAAGATAAATGAATCTGTTCTTCATGTATGCAGCATGAATCTAAAATCTATGTAAAATTTTAAAATGGGAAGTGCATCTTGTAGCTTTCTCATTTACATTCTATTAAATCTCTTCAGAAGAGCATTTCATCTGTTGTTGAGTACTTTACAATTCTACATAAAGGAAAAGTTCCAGTTGGTCTAATAAATGTATCATTTTGGAACCAAGAGTTCTAGTTTTTTGTATGACATAAAGGAAAAGGCATTGTCAAATATTTTGATGGGTTGAGTTCAGTACTCCGGTTAAAAGAATGCATAATTCACTTAACTATAGTTTTATTTTTTAAAAGAAATTTAGATGGATCTGCTCTATACAAAAGAATTACCTTGCATCAGCTATCCTGGCATAGTTTAGTCACTCTGCCTCAACACAATTTCTATGTAGCTATAAGTATGAAAAGGCTGCTACCTTTTATTGAACTGACTGTAAAGTAGGGAGAGCTGTTGGTCCAATAAAAGGTATCACAAAAAAGCATTGCCTCTCAGACATTTTGTAGACCGTCATGGCTACAATAACACTCCAACTTTACTGGCATATGTTATTCCTGTGTGCAAAGGGGAATAATGTATGTTAGTACAAGGTAGTTGTAGTGACACTAATTTTTATTATTGTATCAGTAAAAATAGCACACATCTTAGCAAAAGAACTATATTAATATAAAAGCCATGTGTAGAGCAAGACTTAAAGAAAATAAACTTGATACTGAAATAATGTCCATCAAAAGAGCATCAGATTACATTTATTTTTAATAGTACCTTGTGCAAAAATTACCACTAATTTAGTGAAATGAGCCTTTTTCTTATTGAAACAAATTCCAGTCTGATTTTAAAACTACAGACCAAATTCCAGTGTGGTAAAACAACTGAAATCCTGTTAAAGGCACTGGAGTTATATCATCGCTAAATTTAGATCAAAGTAATTTGGGTAATTAGGTGAGCTACAGATAAACATCTAAACTTCTGGGTGCTTATCCAAGCTGGAATGAAATACTGAACCATCTGAGGCTTATTCATCATTAGTTTTGCAGAGTATTTCACAATGTAGCAATAAGCATGTTTAATTGGAACTTGGGGGAAAAGTTTTTGAAGAGAGTTTTTCATTAGGAAAAGTTTGCTATATAAAATTGATGTGTTTTATTTTGTACTATCACCTAATTTCCTTCTGAGAATGCAGCCCTCCTACATTATGATATGGAAAAATGTCCTGTTGTTCTGGGAACACTGTTCAGATCAAGATAGTAGTTCTGCAATTCACATGAAGTAAATGTCAGCTCAAAAGAACAATTTGTGTGAAAAATGCTCTGAAAGATTTTAAAGTGTCTGGAGAGATTTTCCTTAATGAGAAAAATACTATAGGAAGTACCAATCATCTCAGCTTTGTCTATAAATGAAATGCTCAACGCAGAGAGTCATTTGTTGAAGATGACACTGGCTCTACAACATCAGGAAAAAATTAACTTGGCTGTATTGAGCTATCCCCTAGGTTACATAGCATTGCCAGGATGAATTTCTGACACGTGAGTCAAAAGGTTTTTTTGAGATGTATCTTTCCAAGGTTTCTGGGAATGTGAAGCTTTACCTCTTTCTTTTCCTATAAAAGTCAGAAACTTTAGAATAATCTTTTAAAGAACAGTTACATTCCCTATGTTAGAAGATCCTTATGCTGAGGTGTAAGGTATAGATATGTAGAGTTCTTTACTTTGACATTAAAACCTTTGCAGATGCCAATACATTAACATTCTATAGGTTATTATTCAGAATCCTGAAATCTGGATAATTATTGTAGGAAGCAACTTTTTTGTCCATCTGCTTGTTACCTCACAATAGTATCTGCATGCTCAGGGACTATTTAAAAATAAAAATGACATTATCTTTCTTTTTCTTTTTCCCTCCCAAACTGCAGATATAATTTAATTACAGAAAGTTGCTTTTTATATCTCTGTGTGCATTCTATGTATGTGTGTAGAAAGCTGAGTAGAAGAAATAAGTTTTGTATTCCCTTCTGTAAGTGGTGAAAGTGCCTCTTGCAAGAAAGGGGTTAAAAACTTTGAAAGTTGTCTTTTATAGGCAAAAAATATATGCATGCAATAAAATGTGAACTTTGCTTAAGCATTATTTTTCTTTAGGAAAAATTGACTTTCATAATAACACATCATAGCATTTTGATTCAACATTTATCCTGAAAAACTTCCAAGTTAACAGCTGTCTATATTTCAACACAGTTTACTAGCAGTGTATCACCTGTGACCACTCTGCTAAGATCCCTGCCTTGGTTCCACATCTGGCACTCAGTCTAGTTCACTACTAGACTGTTCTGATATTTGAAGTCCTTAATGGGATTGATCCCTGTTAGCTGAAAGAGAATTGTTCTCTCTCTGGCCACAACCTTGGGACTGCTTCATTCTACCAGAACAACTGAAATGTCAGCCAATGAAGGAGGGTTGTGAGTGTGTCTGGTAGAACTATCACAGGTACTGGAGCTAAAATAAGGATCTCACATCCACAAGATGATAACCATGAAATTATCCACTTTCCAAATTAAATGCAGAACTGCTTTCTTTGACTTTTTTTCCCTTGTAACTCAGGCTTTTGTGAGTGTAAAGATATGCACACATGCACATATATTATCAAACAGGCTATGGGGAAAGCAGGGACTCTGAAAAAGTTCTAAAGTTCATTGTGAATAAGTAGTTTGACATGAGATCTCAGTGTAATGCTTTGGCATAAAAGGATAATGCAAGGTTTGGGCATATAAACAAGGAATAAGCGGTGTGTCTACATGAGATGCTTTACTGCATAGTAGACTAATCTACTGTGCAGTAAAGTATCACCATCTACATGTGCACACCATTTACTGCAAAGTAAATTAGTCTACTGTGCAGTTAGCTACTACCTGTAAATACAGGTAGTAAATTAACTGTGCTGTAGAGCCTACTCAGTAGCATATGCGCAGATGCTGACCAGGAGCAAATTTGTTCCCAGTTAGCACCAACACTCTTGTGGGGGGGGGGAGCTGGGAGCTGAGCAGCACCAGGACTGGGATAGCTCTCTTCCCCGCCCCATCCCAGCACTCAGCTCTCTCCAGCAGCGCTGGGACTGGAGAGCTCTCTGCTTCCCTGCAGGGAACAGTTCCTGGGCAGCCCCAGGCTACTCAGGGAAATCCCCACCCAGTCAGGGGCTGGCTGGTAGCATGTGCATGGGGTCGGGAGACCACTACAGCAGCAGTTGTCTCCTGCCCCCGTGCACATAAAGACAGCTCCTGATGTGCACGGGGCAGGAAGACAGTTACTGCTGCAGCCAGCAGAGGTCTCCTGGTTCTGTACTCATTGGGACCCGCTCCTCTGCTCCCTGCCAACCCCTAGGCTAGCACCCTGGGGGAGCCTGGAGCTCCCCCTGGCTGCTGCAGGGGGCCAGAGCATTGTGGGAGCAGCCCTGTACTAGGCTACTCCTGTTGGGAGCAGATTTGCTCCCAACAGGAAGCATATGTAGACGTGTTCCTCAGGAAGGTTTTTACTGTGCATTAAGCCTTTATAGTAGTAATAGCATGTGTAGACACGCCCAAGGAGTCAGAGATTTATGTCTACATACAGCATTGACAAGACCAGTACTGGCATACTTTGAACATTTTTGGTATCCACACCTTAAAACGTATCTTGAAAAATTGCAGAGGGTGTAAAAAAGAGCCTCAATAATTTATGGGCTTACAATGATAAATGCTAAAGACCTCAATAACTAAAGAGAGAGTTGAGAATGAAGATTGAGAGGTGACTTGGTAAGTACCTTCACAGGAAGAAAATATAAGAACCTAGAGGGATTTTCATCTAGTGGAGAAAAGAATAAGAAAAATTAAAGGGTGGAAACTGAAGCCAGACAGAATGAAATATGAAATTAGGCCCAAATATTTAACAGGATGATCAACTCTTGGAGCACATTTCTATCCATTGATGTCTTCAGAACAAGTTTATATGCCATTATTAAAGATATGCTGTAGGTAATTAGTAATTTATTATGCTCAGTATACAGGCCACAGCAGAAACGCCTATGGCATGGCCCTGTCAGATTCCATCGAATCTGCAGATTCTGCTAAATACCTTGTCACAAGGACATGAAAAGTAAGGAAGGAAGCTCACTATACAGGTAAATGGATGAAGTAAGTGGATAAAGTCTGTAATAAAGGAGGTCAGAATGGATGATCTAATGGACCGTAAAAGGAAGTATTTTACAGAAACCATATGATGTTATGTATAATGAAATAAATAAAATATCAGAGGTTACAAAAATGTATCATGATATTTCTGAAAAGGAAATCCCTTAACTGTTTCAACTGATATCTGTTTTCCTTTGTTGTATGTGTTTTTCTCTAATTATAATAGGGTGGTGGTGACTGTCCGGAGATGAGCATTGGTGCAATCAAAATTGCTCTAGAAATCTCTCTCCCTGGTTCTTTCATATATGTGTTTACTGATGCACGATCCAAAGATTACAAGCTTACCCATGAAGTCCTGCAGCTTATTCAACAGAAGCAGTCGCAGGTATGGAAGATATTCATATTCAGTCTCAAAGAGTTTTTGTTTGTTTTTAAGCTGCATTTAATGGAAAAGACTTTTCTCCAAGATACTTGTTAAAATCCTTGTAAAAGGGATCATGTACTCTCATTTTAGTAACTAGTGGCTTTCACTTTGTTCCCCTTGTAAAAATATACTGTCCTGAAGATTAAAGGAACAATAATTAAGGTTGTTGATTAAAGGCAAGATATTACCCAGCTGCCAGTGTTTGCATTCTTGGTCAGTTTGGCAGTTGCATTGGTGTTTTTGTTGTTCTGAAAATTACTGTGCTAATTACTCTGGGAATAAAAAGTGCTGCTACACACTTTGTTATTTCAACCCCTTGTGACATTTCTACATGTTTATTTTCTTTATTCACTTTACATCCTTTGATCCTGATTGGTTTGCCTTTCCATATGGAAGTCTCATTAAAAAATCACATTGAAATCAATGAGAGCGCTATGCATATGGAGTAGGTATTAAATCCATCTGTTGTTCAAAGAATGCTCCTTTCCTTTTTTGGAGGTTTATTTAATTTCCACAGAATTCTGATTAGATAAATCCACAGCAACCTATTTGTCCCTCACATGGAGTACCACAAACCTTTTTTTTGGCATGCTTCACTGGCACATTTTAGAAGAGTCTTTTTGCTGCTTAGATTTGTCATAGGTGATGGTAGGCTACAGCTTAATTACTTTTGAATATTATTGTTTTTCAAACCCTAGGTTGTATTTGTGTTGACTGGAGACTGTGATGATAGGGCACATATTGGTTACAAGGTTTATGAAGAAATCGCCTCAACAAGTTCCGGTCAAGTTTTCCACTTGGACAAAAAGCAAGTCAATGAGGTAAAGATTATAGTTCATTCAAATAAAGATTTACTATACACAGAGATATGTAAAGTATGGACTTGCATGTAATGGCCTAAATAAATCTTTAATGATCCTAAATCTGAGTTCTGGGCAGAACAGCAAATTTGCTTAATTATTTCCTAATTCTCAATCTTGTGGTGCTGGCATATCTTGTAGCATCTTGGTGTATCTTGTGGGACTGTATCTCCTCCCACACCTCCTCTACCTCCTAACCCCCGGCTTGATTCCTCCACTTTTTATTTACATTGTTTAAACAGGATGGGCACCTGTCTGTGCCCCTACTGATATTAGTCTTTATGCACAGAGCAGCCTGTGAAACTGCAGTTTCTGAGCAGTATCTTATTCTCTAAGCAGTCCCATTTGGTTTTCTACTCAATATGAGCAAGGGTGCAGAATCTGCTCAAAGGAAATTGTCAGCAGCAATGAGAGGACTGCTATAAAACAGAACAAAAGTGTTGGTAACATGAATCTTTTCTGTAGACTTTTCAGTGTGTTTTCAGGTTCCGTATTATTACAAACAGAGTTTAAGTTTCTCAACTGCATGAAAATTATTTTAAATGAAGACAAAAATCACATGTTAGTTATTTGGTTAATTGGAATCATTTGTTAGTGTTGTAAACATATCCCTTTGGCTTCCTGGTATATTTAACATTCTGTAAGGGAGGTGGGGTTTTTTAAGTATAAATAAGTAAACATTTTTTACCATTTTGTCCAATGTATTTTCCTTTCTTCCTAATTGTTTGGTACATGTTATAAATATTGATGGTGGGTTGCAGTGTTCTGTACTTCTTGTGTTGGAAAAAATGAGGTTATGATTGGATCAGTCATAAAAAATTATGGGTCTGGAGTTAAAAACGACCAGAAAAAGAAACCTAGCAACTGATTTACTGCTTCTGAGATAGAGAAATAGAGATGTGTGTGTCTATGGGACAGGAGTCAGGGTACGCAGAGGAGAGGCCAACTCTTAGGGTTGCAATTATTTCTGTGTAAATCTTAGAGGTTGTAAAGTTGCCATTCTTATTCATATATATACAACCTCTAAGATATATATACTAGCAAATTACCCGTCAAGTATGACGGGCAGGGACAGAGGCCTGTCTGCCACCCCACCACCCCAGCTGGGACCGGGGCTGCTCCCTGGCTCCCCCACAACCACTTCAGGCCAGGTCTGGTTTCAGGGCTGCTTTGCCCCTTCCTCCCTTCCTCCCCACCGCTTTGGGCTGCAACCCCCTCCCCCCAGCTGCTTCAGGTCAGGGCAGGCTGGATCTGGTTCTCCCCTCCCCCAGGGCCGTTTCCCCCCTCCCCTCTGCCGTTTTCAGCCAGGGCCAGGGCCGCACCCACTCTCTCCCTCCTCAGCTCCCCTTCCCCTCTGCTGCTTTGGGCTGGAGCCGGCGCTTTGCCCACCCCTGCACCACCGCATCTGTTGCTGCTGTCATCTCAGGCTGCAGTGTTATGGCAGAACAGCCACCAGCTCCTGTCCAAACAGTCGCATTCTGATTGGTTGTTTCAGACAACCAATCAGAGTGTGAATAAAGCGTTATGGACAGATAGACTAAGGCTTTTATAATATTAGAATATTAATAATAATAAAAAGTATATATTCATATATACTTTGTGAGTGTATATGTATTTTAATACCTTTAATTACATTTTCACAAAAATATGACCACAGCACACACAAGCAGCCAACTAAAGCCAGAACCATACAGTCCTGTAAGAGAGAACATCAGCAAACAACACGCTGGCATGCATTAACAATTGCAGCTCATGCAAAACTAAGGAAGTGATACTCCCACTGTACTCCACACTGGTGAGACCACAGCTGGAGTACTGCATCCAGTTCTAGGTGCCGCACTTCAACAAGGTTGTGGAAAAACTTGAGAGGGTCAAGAGAAGAGCGACCCGTATGATCAGGGACTTGTAAGACAAGCCATACGAGGAGAGCCTGAGGGACTTGAGCCTCTTCAGCATACAGAAGAGAAGGCTGAGAGGAAACTTGGAAGTAGCTTACCATTACAACCGGGGCTGTAGCTTACCATTACATCAGTCGTCTTTTCCCGCTTAGTGCAGGGAGACTGGACCCGATGATCTACAAGGTACCTTCCAGCCCCTTACAATTTATGAATCTATGCCATTTTATATTTCTATTTAGTTTAGCAAAATGATACTGAAGTCACACAGGACTACCCCATAATAGAAAATTTTCAAATAAACTTAATGGAAAGCATAATGGAATTTTTTCCTTTTTCAGGATTAGAATTTCAGGGTTTAGGGTGTTCTCTTTTTGTAGGTGGCTTCTAAACAGTTAGCTCAGTTGTAGCTGGTTCTGTCTGTTGGATGCAGGGTTAAGATTTTCTTCCCTCTGCTATCCTTATATAACTGTTGGGTACTACAAAGTATCCAATTCCCATTCTTAAAGAGTCAGTATAGATTGTTCTACTGACTTTTGTGAGAATAAATTAGGAAAGTAGAGGCAAAGTGGGGCCTTTGCTTCTCCAGCCCCAATAATGCCTGTCATCAAAAATAGGGGGTACCCAGCTTGTCTATGCCTATCTCCAGCCAACATCCAAATGCTCCGTTCCCTAGATCATTTCCAGAGATCTTCCCAATCTTGGCATAATAGCACAGTTACTTTGAAGTAACTCTAAGAGGCCTTGATCCTGTGGAGAGCTAAAGCAGGATCAGGAAAGTGTAAAGGTGAGACTTATGCCTATGCTCTACCCCCCCACAACAATTACCAGTACTCAGCAGTACAGGTGGATCTCAGGTTCTCATTCAGAACTTCTCATTCAAGGGAATCTATGATAGTCTGGATGTAACTAAGCAGTATACATTAGCAATCAACATCCATAAATTACAGTATGCTGTTTTAGGTGCCCTTTGACAGGTACACATCTCTCTTTCTCTTTGTAAGGATAAGCTTTACAGATTTTGACATAGAATCACTGTTCTGGACCTAGTAACTGCTAATGCTGAATTATACATGTTGAAAAGGCTACACGCAGCTGAAAGAGAACACCCTGCCAAGCCAGTATCTTTTTTTGTTGAAAGGATCTTGATTGTTTTCATTCCAAAAGGCTCAAAATAAAAAGTTTATTTATAGTACAGCAGGTTTCAAATCTTTATCCTTGCCCTTAACCTTTGTACGTTCAGTGGAGAATAAAGCAACATGAACTAACTACCAGGAAACACAATATAACAGAAGGACACTTAGGTCTTGTTACACAGTAATTTTGGTGGCTCCTGGAGCTCTTAGCCCCTGGATTTTCCTCACATTAACACCTGAAACTGGTTTTAAGGACTCATTATGCTGCTCAAAATTACACCACTCCAGGGCAGGATTATTTCTGATCTGTGTTACCCAGCTTGTGTTGCACTAAAGTGTACCACTCTAGGCTACGCCTTAGTGTAACCACCCCACTGGCTGCATTAGGCTTACAGTACCACCCCCCTCCCCCCCAGCAGCCCAGATCCCTGCTTACTGCTCCCACCCCTAACCCACCTTCCCTGATTATTTGTGGCTGACTGTGCTGTCTGTCCCAAGGGAGCAGGCAGGGAAAGGGTAACCTGCCAGCCTGGCTGCCACCACTGCTGCCGCTCTCTGGGCCAGAAGAGCAGCAGCCTGATGGCAACAGCGGCTGGGGAGGGAGGGGAAA
>NW_005842087.1:2313252-2319792 GCF_000455745.1 Alligator sinensis | reverse complement strand
TGGGACAGACAGCATGGGCAGCCACAAATAAATAATACCCTGGGGGCAGAGAGAGGCAAGAGGTAGGGGGGAACCCTGTGGGGCAGAGGGGAAGCCCAGAATGGGATGGAGGGGGAGGAATTCTTACCTTTCAGTCCTCCAGGCCCCTACTGGCCTGAAGTGTGACTGCTCTAAACCCGAGCTAGCACTAACACCATTCAACATTTGTGCCTCTCACAGTTTGAGGTGTAACAAGGCCCTTAGTACCCACTCAGACTTTACATGACTAGGGAGACTCAAAGACCCTGTTGGCTTTTGTGTATGTCTGGAAAGTGTTTCATTCCCTCAGATAGTTCCATTCCACTTAGTCCTGGGGTTCTCAGATTTTTTGTTCCATATTTCTCTTTTTTAAGTTTGTTATATAGTTGTGTACTCTGTGACTCCATGTTATGGGGAAAAATGTATTCTTTTATTAATACAATCACACAGTAACTTCTTCAACAGCGCAAAGGAAATTGTAGTTATTTTATTACCCCTCCATATACATTTAACCTTTGTTCCTCCTTCTTTCTCATTCCTTTCTTTCATGCACCTTCTATAAACTTATTGCATATCCCTACATCCCTACTTGGAGAAATACTTGCTTAGTTAAAACTCCCACAAAAAGTGGCAACTTGGTCCTCTTACTAGGGAGTACAATAGGGTGAAATTACACATAGGGCCTTGTTACACATTAATTTTAGGTGGCTCCTGCAGCTCTTAACCCCTGAATTGTCCACACATTAACACCCGAAGCTAGTTTTAAGCATTTTTTTTAGTGCCTTAAAGTTATGCCACTCCAGGGCAGGTTTATCTCTGATCTGTGGTATCCAGTTCATGTTCCATGAATATGTGGCCACTCCCCACAGATGAAGTACCCAAGTTGCAGTCCGCCAGCATCCCAGGACGCAGCATCCCCTCCCTCCCCATCCTGTTGGGTGGACAAACTTTCCACTTAACTCTACTCCCCAGAAGGTGGTATTGGCACTAAGCCAACCCCCACTCCCACCCCAGGGGTGTGACCTTCCCAACCCCAGGGGTGCAGCCCCATGCAAACAACCTGCAGAGCACATGCCAATTAGCTAGGTCACCAGTCATGGATGGGTCTAGGATCTAGAGTCTAGAGGTGGTGGGGTGGGGAACAAGGTAGTGTCTGGATTGGGTCCCAGTGAGCTGGGGTGTCCTTCCCAGGGCAAGGGCAAGTAGCTTCCCCAAAAGCACCTTCCCCCACCACCCCCACTTCCCAGCCACCCCAGGATGCATGACCTATACCCTGCACACCCCAATCCCAAATCCCAATTTATTCAAACATAAGACTTTTTAAAATTTACTTTGTC
Source organism: Alligator sinensis (assembly GCF_000455745.1). NCBI lineage: Eukaryota > Metazoa > Chordata > Crocodylia > Alligatoridae > Alligator > Alligator sinensis. The sequence continues at coordinate 2,318,437 of NW_005842087.1, read as the reverse complement.
TATATTTCTTTTTAAATTATTTTTTTAAACATTTTTTTCTTATCCTTCTGTGGCTGGCTAACTTCATTTTACTACCCTTCCCCCACCTCTATTTCCTTTCTGTCTCCCATCTCATTACCCATCCCCATCCCAATAACTCTCTGCCTCCCAACTTCATATTCTTGTCCCCCATCTCTCACACTCCCCACCTACAGCAGGGATAGTAGCCTGTCCCAGCTCACCAGCCTGTAGTGGCAACTCACAGCTGTAGCTCCTAGTGCCCCTGCTCATCAGCCCTCTAGTGGTAAGTTACAACTGTGCAGGTGGAGGGGGAGTCAGAGAAGGTTTTTTATCCTTAAATTGTAACTGCTCCAAACTTGAGCTATTACTAACACCAATCAATATTTGCATAGTTCAAAATGCAACATGTAGCAAGGCCCTGAGACCATACTAAATCTGTGGAATGTTAAGCAGCATTAAAAGTTGGAATGTGCTGTAAACCATCATATATTCAAGATTATTTCTTGCCTGCACAACTCTGACTTGCCACTAGAGGGCTGGTGAGTAGGGGTGTGGCTAGGAGCCAGGATGGGGGGGGGGGGTAGGGAGCTGGAAGTCGTGCATCTTGGGATGCTGAAGGACTGAAAATTGTTCATTTTATCTCTGTGGAGCAGACTGAACTACCCTGACACAAGCTAGGTAGCACAGCCCAGAGTTAACACTTATGTGAAATGGCATAATGTTGAGATGCTCAGAAGGGACTTAGCACAAGTTAATAAGTTTCAAAGAATTTTAACATGCAAACTCGTATTCTAAGTGCCCTTAGTATGGTCTAAGTGTAGCATGCAACATGACCCTAAGAGTCTTGCATGGGTATTTAGGGAGAAAATTAGGAAGGCCAAAGCACTGTTTTGAGATGCAACTGGCAAGGAACATAAAAGGCAATGAGAAAGGATTCTATAAGTATGTTAAGAGGAAGACCAAAGAAACCACAGGGTCCTTGCAGAATACAGAAGGCAATCTAATTACAGCTGACACAGAGAAAGCTAACGTATTTAAAGCCTTTTTTACTTCAGCCTTCAAAAATAAAGGCAGATGATAAGTGCAATTTCCAGCAAAGACAGGAAAGGGGACAAATAGCCTACAGTAGTAAAGCAACAGGTTATAGATTGAATAGATAAGCTAGATGTTTTCAAAGTGGCAGGGCCAGAGCGTACTGAAAGACTTGGCTGAGGTAATTCAGAGCCATTAGTTATCATTTTTGAGGACTTGTGGAGGTTAGACGAGATCCTGGATGATTGAAAAAGGGAAAATATAGTGCCTGTCTTTAAGGAAAGGAAGAATTACAGGCCAGTCAGCCTGACCTTGATACATGGAAAGATCATGGAGCAGGTCCTCAAGGAACCTTTTGTAGAGCACCTAGAGAAGAACAAGTTGATCACAAACAGCATAGATTCACCAAGAGCAAGTTATGACTGATGACCTGATTTCCTTCTATAATAAGGTGACAGGCTCTGTGGATGCCTGGGGGTTCCCACGCCACCAGCAGCCTTACACAGATTTTACATTATATTTCCACTTGTGGAGCTATGTTTTCCCAGCACTTTGCTAATGACTGCAGGGGTAAGATAACACGGTAATGGGCATCATATAAGTGCCTAGATAGGCCTGAATTGTTTAATAGCACCCAGGTTAGTGAGCTCTGAACATGCTGGCTAAAGGTTCTAGAATTGCACACAAGTTCCTGATGGCAGCATGCAGCCTTCAAAACCATTATTGCTCATGACAATATATGAAAAGGGATAAATAAATACATAATTTGACTTAGGTTACAAAATACACACCTTGCTAATAATCCAATTATATTAGAAATAGAGTGCACTAATAAAGAACAAACAGGGACTCTGTATTAGTGCAGACACAACTTCAGTTTCCAAACATGTATATATTGAGAGTTTTCAAGTTCAAGTCTGAAAATTTAAGCCAACAGATAATCCAGCTGTGCTGGCAATAACTTACTAGTGTGGTTTCTTTTTAAGTTTCCAAAGTATAGTCAGTGATTTTGGGATGCCCTCACCCATACTTCCTTCCTAAATACTTTGCAATTGTTCTGTTTGAAGTAGATTTTTTTCCTTTACCTTTTAGGATCCTTACTAAACCAGTTATAATTTTGTCAAAATGTGACTTGATGAATATTATAGGAGAAGAGGAGGTTAGATTCAGAAATAAATTACAGCATTTCTGTAGGGATTTTGTTCTTGCAACATATCCCATTGTCAGGTCATCCACTGGAATGTGTACTAAAACCTGGAAAATATATGGAGCATGGACTCTATTCCCATTTGTTTATTCTAAGTCACAAGAAAGTTTCTCAAACATTACAAGCAAAAAGAATTTTTAAGTTAACTATTTGATTACCTAATTATAGTTTCTCCAGATGTCCTATGCAGAAAGCTCTAGCCTTGATTATCCTTTAAGAACAATGCTTGTGCTATAAAGTATATATTAATATAAAATGTCAGCACATAAAATAGTGCATGTGAAAATTATGTCACTTATATATAAACTATAACATTATTTACAATGTATAGTATAATAACCATATTCAAGTTTTAAAATTAACTATTCAAAGGTCAGGAAATTCAGGAGTAGAAATTGCTGGTGTGACCTTAATTTACTCCCTCTTTATGTTGGATTTATAGTACATAATCATGTATTCCATCCTCTGAATCCCTGCCTCATTTACCACAGATGGGATTGCACTTATGCAGTAAGAAACTGTTTGGTATTTTTTTTCTCCAGATCTTGGGCATGGAATCAGATTTCCAAAGACAGCATTCAACTACCTCAGCTATGAGCTCATTTGTTCTCTTTCTAAGTCTCCTGCCTTATTCACCATATGCCTTGCACCTTCTGCAATCATAACATAAGTTCATCTTAACATTTACTCACAGGCCACCAAAATAAGGTTACATGGGTTGCAACCCCAATAGTGTTACTTAGGTAGTATTTCTATGTGTAGTGTATTACATTTAAAAAATAAACAAATTTTAAAAAATCTTAACATTCCATCATGTAGCATCATGCTGACACTCACATGGTTCATCAACTGAGTCCAGAGCTTGTTGTATTTCCAGAGCAGCCTTGATCACTTCAGCTAACACAGTAACTGCTAGAGGATGATAACATACTACTGTTCTGTAACCCACCACTTGAGCAGGGTGAGATATTATGCCAGTGGGATTCACAGATATTTGCCTACAACAGAGGAATTTGCTCCCTCTATTCAGCACTGGTGAGGCCACATCTGGAGTCCCGTGTCCAGTTTTGGGCCCCCCACAAATAAGGGATGTAGACAAATCAGAGAAAATCTAGTGGAGGGCAACAAAAATGGTTAGGGGGCTGGGGCACATGACTTCTGAGGAGAGGCTGAGGGAACTGGGCTTATTTAGTTTGGAAAAGAGAACATGGTTGAGGGATTTAATAGCAGCCATTAACTACCTGCAGGGCGGTTCCAAAGAGGATGGAGCTGAGCTGTTCTCAGTGGTGGCAGATGACAGAACAAGGAGCAATAGTCTCAATTTGTAGCAAGGGAAGTTTAAGTTAGATATTAGGGATATTTTTTTTCACTAGGGAGGGTAGTAAAACATTGGAACAGGTTACCCAGAGAGGCTGTGGAATCTCCATCCTTGGAGATTTCTAAGACTTGGCTAAACAAAGCCTTGGTTGGGATGATCTAGTTGTGACTGGTCCTGCTTTGAGCAGGGGGTTGGACTAGATGACCTCCTGATGTCCCTTACAACCTTCATTTTCTATGGTTATATGATGCTATGAATGGTAAGACTTGGGAACCTTGGGTTTCATTCTAGGTTCTAGATGAGCGTGCCCTAATGAGACAGATTCTTCTGCCTGTTCCCCTCAAATACTACCCCTTTGTATTACTACCTGACCTTTTGTAAATCCTGTCTCTTCCTTGCTCCAGATTCTCATCTGAATTCTGTTCTCCTCACTTAGGCAGTTTCAGTCTCCACTCCTCAGACTTCTCATCCCAGTTCTAGTTCCCCTGTTCAGTAAATCCTAATCTCATTCATAGCCAAGTCTTCCCTCATACCTTGCCATGCTCATTTCCATCAACAGCTCCTTGTCCCTACTTACTCCCAGTTTCTTTCATCCCAAAGTGTGTGACATTTGGCAAAATTCTCAGCACCTGAAAATAGAGCCATACAAGTCAATCTTAGAAAGCAGTACTGTAATGTACAGGTATATACATCTGTAGCCAAATAACTCTTTCTAGGTTTTTATAATGCTGATAATCTTGCAATTATAGGCTACGTCTACATGAGACATGGACCGTGCAGTTGTTACTGTGTAGTCATTTAGTCCTTGCATACACAAGTGCCAAATGACTGCAGTAACTCCAGGTACTGGAGTTTTTGCACAGTAGCGTCCCCAAATGGTCACTTTTTGGTGATGCTGACTGCACAGTAACTTGTTACTACTGCGTAGTAGCTCGTTACTACTGTGCAGTAGCATCATATCAGACTTTGTACCATGTGATGATACTGCGCAGTATAATGAGCTATTGCACAATCAGTGTCTCATGTAGATGGGGCAACAGAACAGTTTTCTTGTGTAAAGGTGGAAGTAGGGTCCCCTTCTCTCTTAGCTCCCTGGGCCTTGTTTACAGGACCTAGATAACTAGAAGTAATTCAACTTCACAATATGGTGAAAGTGTCAAAGCTGGTGCCTTTTAGGTGCCAGAATGTGTTCCTGTTCCACCCTGGTCAAATCCCTTCTGCAAATGTTAATGGGCCTGCTTTTGTAATACACCATCATCATAACCTTGGGTGCTTGTACATGTGATGGGTTTTTAGTTCCTAGGGTTGCATTCTATACCCCCTAAATTGAAATGGTGAGTTTGTAATTGAAATGGTGGGCTTTATTTTTCTGTCACTGTATATATGTTGTTGTCCTGGCAGCCACAGGTGCCTGTTGAAGGCAGAAGCAGAGAGGAGCCTGATCCATTTTTTTTTTTTTTTGGTGCAGCCTGCCTTCCTTTTCCTGGGCCAGGGAATCTGTGCCATTAATCTGTCAGCTCAGCCCCCAGCTGCAGGAGACTTGGGCAGGCTCTGCAAAAGTAAAAAGGATTGGGCTCCTCACTGCTTTTGCATTCAGCAGGCTCCCACGGCCAGCTGAACACCTCGGG
>NW_005842087.1:2303290-2313216 GCF_000455745.1 Alligator sinensis | reverse complement strand
GCACAAGTGTGGTTGGGTGTGCTGGAGGCTAGAGAACGTGGCGGCGATGATGCATGGGGTGCTGGAAACCTGGGCAGGCTTGGGGAAGCTAGTGGCCCATCTGGGCAGCCCTGTGCCTCATACACCTTCCCCGCTGCCTTCTCTGGCTGCCAGCACATCCAGCCACCTTCCTGCCACCTCTCTGTGCTGCCCCAGGGGCAAGCCAGACCATTTCTTTGCCCCCCCCCCCCCGGCATCCTGCCAGCTGCAGGAGCCTGCCAAAGGCAGAAGCAGTGAGGGGCCCAATCCTTTTTTTCTGTGGAGCCTGCCTGCATCTCCCATGGCCTGGGGGTTGGGGGGCGAGCTGACTAATGGCTGCAATGTTCCAAGTTGCAACACTGAAAACTAAACTGCATCAGGCTGTAGTTTAGTTTGCAACAATGCAATCTCATTTAAAACCCCCAAAACTCGTGTACATGTAATGTGTGATGCCATTAAGCCACAAAAAGGGAAATTTTTGTTACATTTACATCTTGATATCATCATGTATACAAGCACCCCTTAAGCCTAAGTCAAAGAAACAGTGAGCAGAGGGCCCCATCCAACTTTTCTTTTTAACTGCATTTCAGGGACTTAGGCAGGGGAATAAGCTAACCATTTCAACAGGTGGAATATCTGAAGTAAGCTCTTGCTTGCTAAAGCTTATGCATCTCTGATTCAGTTAGTCTGTAAGAGGCATTTCTACCCTGCCTTCTGCCTGGCTTTTGTCTAACATGGCTAACTTCCTTTCTCTCATAATAATGGAACAAAGTTAGCCTGGGATATCTCAAAAACTGTATGCTCATTCCTGTATTCATCAGGAATACAGACATATATTGAGAGAGCCAAAATCAGCTTTCTCTTGCCATTTAGTATGGTAATCAATTATCAGAAAAGTGCCTTCCTCAGTGGTTGTCAGTTTGAACCTCTGCAACAATGTACAGTGTAAATTATGCTGCTTTTTAAAATAACTAAGAAAGAATTGATGCTGTCAGTCAGTTTGTCTCTGTATTCTTGATGATTAAAATGTGTGTGTGTAATTATTATTATTATTTCTTCATTTTACACCTGTGACTTAACATCAAATAACATGTGTTTTTGCTAAACTCAGATAAACCCAGGTCCTAACCCTGTGTGCAATCTATTAGAACCATTGTTTTCAAGATAACTATAAGGCAACATACAGCATGTAGATGATGTTTCTGTTAGGAATGAGAGATGGACAAATCAATAAGTACAAGAACTGATGTGAACCTCTGTCCCAGACTCGAACTGAACCTTGGAAAATGTTCAAATTCCTTTTCTCCAAGTCATTGTTTTCATTGCTTCTGAACTGTCCAGCAACAGCAGGACCTGGAAAACTTGCAAATTGCTCAGTGCTATTATGAACTTTAGTTCAGAGTACCCACTGTGTGCTAACTCAGATGGTGTAAATTGCTATAAAGACAGTTGACCTGGATTGAATGCTTTTTGTTTGACAAAAAATCTACAGGAGTTTTTAAGATGTTGTAAACCAAAGAAGTATTAAAATGCAGATTTTTTTAGTGGTTTCACTAGCTTTCTTTTTGCCGTGATAAAAATTGAGTTTAACTCCTTTAAAGGCCATTCTTATATGGATTCTTATTCCTTATATTAAACCAGTACCTTTTAGCTAGGTTTTTACAGGAAGCCTTTTTTTAATTTATAAGGAGGGAAAGACAGGGAAGGACAAGTGTGTGGAAAAAAAATCAACTTCCCTTCTCTTAGGAGGGGAGCACAGCTAATGTTGTCCTCTAGATTCATTAAACCAAACCAGGAAATTGATTCCAGTTGTCTCCTCCTACTACGCCAACACTATGTCTTTTATTGTGTGTTGGTAACTATGTATTCGATGCATTCCATTTCATACATACAATGTTATATCCTTCTCGCTTTACAAACCCGATGTATTTGATATTATTTTTTCCCAGATTTACTGCCATGCCAGAGGGAATCACAGTGGAATATATAATCCTTAAAACCCTCCAACTATAACATTTCCAAAAGTCCTTAAAGGCATTGTTTTTCTGTGTTTCTTTCAAATGAATGCATATCACTTTCTGTATGAAGGGGCCTAGATAACACAGTGCGTTCCAGGCAACTTTGAATTTATAAACCTTTGGGTGCATAAACAACATTCTCTTTAAAATATGGGACATCTGAATAGGTGCCCTTTACTGAATGTAGAGATAGATTCTAGCCTAATGAAGTAATGAACCATTGTAGAATGTTCACTGGGTGTTATCAGGTGGTAGCTGAACATCGTCTAGAAAACAGTTTATAGGGGACTTGATATAATGTTATGACTGAAGTTTTAAAACTGGGCATTGGGAGCTATGGTTTTTACACCTGGCTTCTTCTATGGTTTGCTGACCAAACAGGTGATCGAGGGTTAATAGTGCTTGGGTGTGTCTACACATGCAAATGCTGCAGGGTGGGTTTACTCTGGAGTAAATTACTTTAGAGTAAACCCACCCTAGGCAAGTGTCTACACAAGTAGGGATTTGGGAGCAGATTTGCTGCTCCTGGCAGTGGTCTGGTCCTACTCCCTCAGGCCCTGGACTGGTCCCCTGAAGCAGCCGGGAGAGCTCTAGGCTCCCCCTGGGTGTTAACCCAGAGGGTGGCAGGGAGTGTGGGGCCAAGAGACAGCTGTCTCCTGTTGGGGGCTGGGACACTGATTCCTGCCCCCAGGAGCTGCTGGCTGAATGAGGATTCCAGTGTGGGATTCCCTGCACAGCTGGGAACTCGCTGCTAGCTGCCCCACTGGTAGATCAGGGCTGGGAGCTGGGACCTGCCCCTCCTCTGCAGCTGTTTCTAAGTCCCATGCCTCGATTGCCTGATTGGGGCATGGGACTGGGAAAAAGCTGCGGGGCTGGGACCTGACACTGATTGACAGATCCTGGTCAGCCCTGGGCTGTGTGGGGAAGTCTGCACATGCAGCCCAGAGCTGACTGGTGACTCCCCAAAATGGGACAATCCCCATCCAACTCTAGGCTACACATGCAGACTTCCCCATGCGGCTTGGGGCTGACTGAGAACTGTCCCACTCAGGGGCAGGTCGAAGCCAGTTCCAGGCTGGGTGGAGAACTGTCCTTGTGCAGGGAGTTCCCAGCTCCCACTTTGCAATCCTGATCGTGGAGCAGGAGCTGGGAGCTCCCTGATGCTAGGGCAGGGGGACACTGTCCCTGCCTGGACTCCAGTGGTAGAGCCCACACGAGCAGCAGGTAGCTTCTGGGGGGCAGGGAGCAATCTCCCACCCCCTGCTGCCTGGCTGACCAGGAGCAAATTTGTTCCCGGTCAGCTGTCTACACTTGCTGTACTGCACAGTAAATATTCAGCAGTTAATTTGCTACTTGCATTTGCAGGTAGCAAATTAACTGCGCATTAGAGGACATTACTGTGCAGTAAGTGTCAGCACATGTAGATGGTGATGCTTATTATGCAGTAATTAGCTCTACTATGCGGTAAAGTGTCTCATGTAAACACTCCCCTTGAGTAAAAATGTTTCACCAATACACGCCTAGGAAAAAGGATTAATTTATAAAGCACTGATACCTTTATTCTAGTAATGCCTTTATTTGCGTTTGATTTTTCTTTGCTGAATCTATTTTCATTCCACAGATTATTTATCCTTCAATGCATTGTCATATTCTCTCTCTAAATCCAGCCTTTAGGTCTAAGTCTTATTGTAAACCTTTACCTCTCCTGTGCCCATGAACTGTATTTTTGAACCCCTATAGTAGCCAGAGAAGTAATTTGGAGCTAATGAAATGCTGACCTTATTAAAATGAGAATTTTCATTGTCTGGTAACTGCTGTATTTCCATAAATTGAGTTGATTTCTGTTTAGTTTACTCAGATAATCCAAACTTTGGTTTAAAGGAGGAGACACTGCTCTGTCTTCTATATTGTAGTCTGCTGCTTGTTTGTGTCAACAATAAGCAGGAAGTGCAGAACTTTAAAAGTAGCACGTACTGGTTGAACCTTCACAGGTTTAGTTGTTCAAACTAAACATCTAACAATTCACATTGCTGTCCAAAAAATAGACATGTCCTACCTATGCCCTTAATCTATTTTCCCTTCTAATTTTTCCCACACTCTTCACGTTGACAGTGACTTCAGCTAGTCTGCTTTCACTGAAGCCTACAAGTTGCTCACTTTTTGTCTGGGACAAAACTGCATTCACAGTTAGGATTTGCAAGACCTGGGTTCAATTTCCTGCTGTGTTAGACTTCCTTTGTGACTTTGGAAAATCAGTTTGTATTTCTGTGCCAGAGTTCTCCATCTGCAAAATGAAATAAAATATTTTAAAAGACTGTGAGCTACTGAGACAGTCAGGTGGTGATGGGTTATATAAGTACCTTAGCTATAGTTGTTTCTTGATTAAAATAAGCAGGAGATACAGAGGCATGTGAAAATTTAAACTTTTTCTTGTGTTAAAAAATGGCAATTTTGACTGAAAGTTCAGATTTGGGTGTTTGTTGTTTTGTTTTGTTCGATACGGTCACTTTCCCGGTCTATGATTAATATACCTAAATTACAGCCCCGCCTGAGGATACAGTGTGTAGCTGTGACATACTTGGAGATGAGTGCCCTGATTTATCCCAGAAATGCCCTTCAGCTTTTCATTGGGTGAAAATGAATCTCATCTACATGAGATGCCATACTTGAAATTAGAGCAAATTACTGCACAGTAAGCGTCACCATCTACAACATGTGCAGACATATACTGGGTGTGTCTACACATGTGCCCGACTGTTCAGTTGTTACTACACAGTCATTTAATACTTGCTAAAGTGCTACTGTTACTGCACATTTATGGCGGCACACAGGCCATTTCTGATCCTATTGTGCAGTAGCAATGAGCTTTGAGTATTGGCACGAGTGTTGGCATCACAGTTCATGCCTGCCAGTGCTACAGCGATGTAGTGTCTCGTGTAGATACGTTCACTGTGCAGTAATTTGCTCTAATCATGAGTAAATTTGCTGCCTGTAAGTATAAATACAAGTAGCAAATTTACTTGCGATTACTTACTATGCTGTATGGCACGCGTAGATGGATGACTGGGAACAGTTTTGCTCCCAGTCAGCCAGGCAGCAGGGGGTGAGAGATCCTAAATTACTCTAAAGCCTACCCATGGTAGGCATGTACATGTACCCTGCAACATTTGCATGCCCATTATCTCTTTCATCTAGTGCATGAGTGTTTGCTGGTCCATTGGGTACTACATGGCCTCTCTGTGAAACAAGGCCCCATTTCATCCTAAACAGATCTTCATAATAGGTACCTCTAGTCAGTGCCCATGTCAGATGCCTTGGTAAAGAAGCCAAGGGCTGAAGAGCCTCAGCTCCTCAAGGGATATTTGTTTTATGGTCCAGGGTGAATCAAAGTAATTTTAAGACATTATTTTACTCAATAGAATGACATGTTTTAGGACATGGTTAGATTAGCCAATTATGAGCATAGATATCTACAACAATGCACAAATCTAAGCTTGTTCACTGAGTTTGTACATCTGTTTGCTAACTGGCAGTCTAACATTTTCCTTTTGTTATGATTACAAGAAAGTATTTGTGTTCAAATGGGAAAGTAAATGAATAAATTTCCCAGCCTTTTATCCCACAGTTAATGAGGTTACACACCAGTAAAGGCGATTTATCTAGATTAAAGGAAACATTAAGAGAATCCCTTGTATAAATACTGGTCCCAGTATTGCAAACACTTGCACATATGCTTAACTTTATGCGCACACAGGCAGTTGCACTGAAGTAATCAAAAGTGAGCTTCATCATTTGGTTTCAGAGGAATTTAAGGTCAATGAGACTACTTGCATGCAAAACTTTATTCTTATGTCTAATAACTTGCAGGTTTGCCTTTGTCTTTATGGAAGAGTTTTCTGGGCATAAGCATAATATGAATTTGAATTAAAAGAGTTATATTGATATATTCCCCTAAAGGGAGAAAGAGTTGCTTCCCTAACATTCTGCACATCTCTGCCATAAATTCCCAAATTGAAACAAAAATTAGGTTCCTGTCTTCCTGACAAGGTTATTTCCCACTTAAAACCACATTAAAATCCCCTCTCCACTGTAGGGCATGCAAAACACTGTACATTGCAGTATGTCCTGCAAGTCAGCTAACCTTGGCTATTTTGAACAAAGGTGTAGGAGCTTTTTCCCCCAGAAAGCGTCTCTGGGAGAACACTATGTTGCGGGTGGACATGACATATCCTGCTGTTTCTAAGGTTTGTTTTCAAAGTACTTTGTACCATTCGTATTAATCAGCACAGCTGGATCATTAGACACTTAAAAAAATCCCCAAATCTCCAGAATGGGATAAATGTAATTTAGAAAGGGCTTTGTTACCTGCCAGCATAGGCAGAGGGAGACATTTTTTGAGGGGAGGGGCTTAGTGTGCACACATGCACGCACCCCCCCCCCAGCAGGAAAGTCTGCAGGGGAGGGGTGGAGGGAGGAGGATGTGCCAGGGGGGAGGGAGTGGGGCTAGGGCTGGGGCTGGGGCTGGGGCTGGGACCTCACAGGGATTGGGAGGGAGCGAAGCTGAGCTGGGCCCAAGATTGGGGCCGGGGCCGGGGCCAGGGCCCACTGCTCCTGTCCTTTCCCCCCACGTCCAGGGTCATTGCCCAGTGCCGATGCCTCTGGCTCCAGCCCTGGCCCTGCACTGCCCAGGGCGGTGGGGGGGGTGGTCCCAGAGCTGGGGGCTGGAGCAAGGGCAGCCTCAGCTGATGGTGATGGGGCCATTAATAAAAGCAAAATCTCCAGTTTGCGTTAACTGGTACCAGGAAAATTTTATAGGCTGTCTTGTGACATCAGTGATGTTTTCTCTTTTAGGTGTTGAAGTGGGTAGAAGAAGCAGTGCAAGCCTCCAAAGTGCATCTTCTATCCACAGACCATTTGGATATGGCAGCGAACAATTGGCAAATCCCTTTCGATCCCAGTTTAAAAGAAGTTACGGTGTCATTGAGTGGACCTTCTCCAGTAATTGAAATTCGAGATCCATTAGGTGAGATATTCTTCCACATTTGGGGGGGGGGAGGGGGGAAAGCTCTCCTTTGCAAAAATCCCTAAGCAAAAAGACTGCATCCTGCTCCCATAGAGGTCAGTGAACTAAATATACTTTAGTTCCATGGCAATGGTTCTAGAATAACCAGAAAATTGTTTATACTAGGAAAGCTTTACTGGTAAAGGAATGCTGATATACTTATTTGGCATCCTTTCGTCTATGGGAAATGGTGGATATTGCAGCCTATTATGTAGATGGTTTGTGGTGTCTCATGCAACTGAATAGTCCAATCCGAGATTTGCATGATCTGTGGCAGTGGTTACAAATGTATATATCATGGTTGGGTGGTTTGGGAGCTGCTTGCTTCCTACGGGCTCTTTTCTCTTCAAAGTGTTGGAGCAACAGCTTGAACAGAATATAGTATATCAGCAATATCTGATATACTATATTTGCAAAACATTACTGATGGGGACACTGCTTTAATGGCAAAGCTGTGTTTTGTGCTAGTATAGTAAAACTGTCCCCCAAGAGCAAAAGAAGCTTTACTGGTCAGACTTCAGTTCTGCTGGTGTAACTGTGTCTATACTAGGGACTTAGGCAGAAAACTGTCAGCAGGTCAAGGATTGCATTTCGTCATGCTCCTGACAGAAATATGTTACCAAAAAACTAGTACTGAAATTATCTTAGCTAAAGTCAGTGGTATCACTCTGAAAGTCTACTGAGACACCTTTGAGCAAAATTTAGCCCAGTGGTAAAATTCTTATTGACTCCAGTGAGAGCATCACTAAGTCAAAGAATCGTAATGCACCTATACATGTGCTCAAGAAGCTCTCAGGAGCCACTCAAATTAAAATGCCCATATCAGCTCACGTATTCAGTCCCATGTTTCAAAATGGCGGCAGAGGCACTTTAACTAAGACTTGTTTGACAAGAATTAGTTAAAGTGTCCCTGCCACCATTTTGAAATGAGCAGACACTGAATACATGAGATGCTGCAGCCCACAGTAGTGTTCTGATTAGAACACTCCAGGAGACTCAATTATTCAAGAACACATGGGAGCATGTGTAAAAGTGCCCATAGAGAAGTAAGGCTGGAAGGGACCTCCAGAGGCCTTCTAGTCCAACCCCCTGCCTGAGACAGGATCATCCCTATCCAAACCATCGCATGAAAACCATAATTTAAAGTCTACATAAGATACCATCAACCCTTACAAAACACAGACCTAACAACCTACCCTCCCATAGGTAAAGCAGGGGAACCAGGGCAGCCAATGTCTTGCTTCTATGAAATGTCAATATATGTTCGAGAGGTCCCGGGAAGAGGGCCACGCCCCCTGCGACAGAGGAAGGCAAAAACCCCCACAGTCCGTACCAATCTGACCATGGGGCAAAATTCCTTTTTGACCCCAAATATGGTGATCCATCTGACCCTGAGCAGAAGGGAGGACCCTCTACTCAGAAACCACCAGCTTTGGTCCCAGCAGGCTTACTGGCAGACTCTAGTCAAAGTCTCCAGTCTTGGCTGTAGACAACACCCAACTCCCTGATGAAGGCTTTAAAACACCTTCTTTGTACTGTTCTCAAACCTCATTTACCAGCTTATGGGGAAAGAGCAAGAGTAAATATTAAAAAAATTAGTCAGTAGTTTAATCACATTTTGAGTGATTGCTGTGGACTTAATAGCTAAGCATTCATAAATGTGCTGTGTGCATTTATGTTTTCAATTAACTTGTTTACATTTTAATTTGCCTGAAGGCTGCTAGATCAATAGTCCTGGAGACTGGAATATCCTGTGTTTATACCCAAAATATGCATAATTTTCCATACTTTTTTGTTTATGAACAAGCAGGAAAACAAGAAATTCTTATAACTCTAAAAATTTTACATCTCTAATCAAATTCTGATGTCTGTCATACTGATGTAAATCTCCATAATAATCCATTAACCTCACTAGAATTTACACAGCAATATTCAAGATGAGTGTCTGTTTCAGTATTTCCTTTTCAAAAGGAAAAACTTCTCCATGAAGCTTTAAAATATTTTTGAAGTATATTGGAAAAGGCTGATTTGAGAGTAAGCAACTCTTAAGCATGCTTTTCTCACTGAAAATAGAGTTTGTTAAAATGTTGATAATGGAGACTGGGATCTTTTGTCCTTGTTCCAAGATTGCATTCATAAGGGATGAGTCCTGTATCATGAAAAAGACTATTTTAGTCATCTAGAGAAAGGGCTGAAAGATCTACGTTGAGATTTTCAGAGATTTCAGATTTTAGATGATTATTTTGTTCTTTATCATGGTCATGAGATGTTATTAAAGTTTCCAAATGAGTGCGAAAGTTAAAATCACTCTGGTTTTTTCAGGACCCTGACCAAAATTTTCCAAAGTTCTGAGGTTTGTGAGTGTTAGGAATACCATAAAGGGTCCAGCTAATTTAATGATATATCAATTAATGGTATATCAATATGTAGAAGAAACTAAGAGAAATATGTGTTTAAATGTCTTTTAGGTAAACAGATGACAAAAGGATCTGGCTTGAATGAGTTGCTAAATATCCATAATTCTGCAAAGGTTGTAAATGTAAAAGATCCAGAACCTGGGATGTGGACAGTTAAGGTATTATTATATATTTAGTTATTTTTTGTATAATGAAACTGTTTTATAAAATGTACATACATGGGACCATTCAGAAGTTGTCACCTTTGACCATTGCTAGCCACATATACCTGAGGAGCTCTATCTGTAAATTATTGTCTCAGTGCATTATGTGTAATAACTTGTTCTGAATGCCGTATCATTAAACTTTGTCCAGGTGATAGGAAAATAAGTACAGGTGACCCTTGCCATTCATGGGGAATATGTTCTTGAG
>NW_005842087.1:2277639-2303259 GCF_000455745.1 Alligator sinensis | reverse complement strand
ATGCCGAAATCCGCGAATGCGGCACTGCATTCATGAACGTCATAAACGTAGTGCCCCTGGTGGCTGGGAGGGGGGGCATGGCTGCACTGGCGACAGCGGGAGCCCAGCAGTGGTGACGAGAGCCTGGCAACGGCAAGTGCAGAGCTCCCGAGGAGCTCCTGTAAGTGTATTTAAGATGAGGGTTTGGCATTCGTGAATATTTGAAACCGTGAATGCTGAACCCGTGAACAGTGAGGGTTTCCTGTATGTTGTTCTAGGTCAAATCCTGCCTGCTCACCATTCTCTCATAAGTAGGAGCAAAACATAGTGAACAGTGTGTTGTTTCTGTTGTGTGCTGGGAATACTCAGGCCAAAAAAAAGCATGTGCAGGGAGCTGCCATGTGGTGGCCCTCTATATGTTGTGGGGTGAGGACAGCAAAGGCAGAGATCTATATTTTTAATGAACATGTATACAAATGCTTTTTGAACAGAGGAATAATGGGAATAATGGCTTGGTACTTTAAATCCTTAAACATGTGAGTAAATGTAGCTATGTGAGAAGTATCACTGTATGCATAGTTATAGCATTGGACCTTAAAGCATTTAGAAACGGAGAAAAAATAAAATCTGCTTGTTTAGCAGCACTTGCAGAATGGGAAATGGGTAGTAGGCAAATACAAGGCGCCATAGGGAGCACTAGGAAATTACTATAGGGCCTGGTCTCTCGGACCCTTATACTGGTTAAACTAAAAGTATGATTTGAAGCCAATAAATCACTACATCTAACCTAGTTGTGTAGACAACTAAGCATATATATAGCTTGAGAAAAGATGTTAAAGTTAAGTTAGGATTAGTGAGTTAGCTAATTACAATAGTTAACTTATAATAGACCCAGGCTAATACTTTTAACCTCAATAAACCTGAATCAGCTAACTACAGAAAAGTGTCAACCTTTTACTATATTTGGGAGGCCCTAGGGGGATGAGAGGTGAGATGAGATGATTTTTTAAACTGAGACAGAATAAACTTGCAGATGAAATTTGATGATAACCCTAAGACTTTGTCTAGAAGAGGAAAATAGCATTTGACATTTTATTTTAAAATGTGTTAGTTAATACATTTTAATTGTTGAAACTTATCATCACCTATTATAGGTCATATTTAAAAAACTGTAAAGATAGCATATAAAAACTCAAGACTGAGCTAGATGATGAGGATGTTAAATACTTAATAGATGTGTCAGCTAATAGATTAAAAAATAAATAAAACAAAAGAAACTACATTATTTTTCTTATTCCAGGCCCACATTGGCTTGTTAAATAATCTAAGACCAGTTCTACCCACAGAAATTGCTTTTCTTTAACTATATTGTTTTCTATATTGAATTAGGGCTTTTCTATCTTACATTATATCTCTAACTATGCCAGTACAGCCTTCATTTCCTTGTATGTAACTGTTGTATAACGATACCTTTATAGTGGTATAGTTTACCTTTCAAAATGAGCATAGCTTATATGGTATATGAACTGTTATACCAGTATAACTGTGTTCACATTGATATGACTATTTTTGGGTAAAATAATAATGTACCTAGCTGAAATTTTTATACCGGTTCAATTTTTAAGTGTAGATCTGACCAGGCCTTTATTAAATTGGTGCAATACCCATATGGATACTCTTAAACCTGGTTAAAAGCAGTATATTCTTTTTTTTTTATTCATTTGATAACAAGTAAATCAATGGGAGGCACTTTAAAATTGATTCAGAAATGGCCACCCAAGGGGGTTGTGTTTAACTGTCTAAATATATTTAGATACATTTAAATCAGGGCTATTTCTGTGTATAGACTGGTCCCAGTGTATAGACTGGTATGACCTTAAAACACATGCTGCAGTAATTTGAAACACCTTGCATCACATTGCTGCTACTCACCATTTTGCTGTCCCTCAGAGTGCCAAGTAAGTGGGTACACTTTATATTTTATAAACAAAGACCTTGCAGCCCTGATGAAAGGTGTATGCAGTGTGAGGGCCGTCACTAGCCTTCTAAGGAGGAACGGCATGAAGATAAATCCCATGGCTCCTGCATCTGGTATCAGTCAAGAGTAGTATCTTATGCTGAAGGAAGTACACCCTACACATATCCAAGGGGGTAAAGCTGTCAAATGGAGCTGCCAGAGCAGCTTTGTTTTTCTGGACACTGAGGATGGATGTTGGCTCCGAGCCAACATTTTTGCAGGGGCCCCAGCATTTGTGCTGTCCTTCTTCACTGTAGCTTTCCCCCTTGAAACTGGTTTTAGAAGATGCAATCAGGCCCACAATAAAGCAGAGAAATCAATGTACAAAGCGGTTCACAGAAGTCTTCCAGTAAAGACTAAAGCTGAAGCCAGTGCTACAAACTTTGCTTTAAAGGTACTATTTAAGCAGGGTGGATTAGAAAAATTTAATAATCTTTATTTACTAGGACACAATAAGCAGCTTTTCTGGGTGATTGTATCTAATTATTCTTTAAGGTCTTGCCTGTGACAAGTTACAGGCAATTAACACAATTACAGACCTGTTGAGATAAAAAGGCTTGTCAGCCAGGCAGAGATTGAGGCAATCCCATTGGGGGAGGAGACAGCAGTGAGGTAGCCTTAAGTACTGTTTTGTTGGTACAAGGCAATTATTGTGAATCAAAAAGGCTGTGGTTGCAGTTTTTTGTTGGAGGATGTTGCCGAAACTTCCCTGCTGATTAAGGTTAAATGATGTGAAACCAAAGAAGAAGTAAAAATAATAAGAACTCAGCAGAGGGACTTGCAATTATTGTGAACAACAAAGCTTTTAAATGGTCATTATTATTATTCCCTTACAGCCTCCAAGCCAAACCCAGGTGGTTAGATGGAGTAGAGTACTAAAACATTCCAGAACAAATTCAAAATGTAATGAATGCATCTTTTGAAAGCTACTTTTAATACAAAATTGCATCTTAATAGTAACTTGCAAAAAATAGTGTGAATAGGAACAAACTACACAGCACAGGGTTCTCTATTATGATGCTTTATAAATTAATACATAAAATATATTCTTTCTCTGTATTCATTACTCACTTTATACTTACCGTTTTAAATGTGTTTTGTATAACTATATGCTTGCATGAAATTTTGATCTCGGAAGTAGTCCTACAGCCGTCTTTGCCTTGTTTTCTTTCCTCCTGTATTTAAAAGTATCCAATAAGAGAACAGAAAAAATATTATGCAACTATAGTAACCCTTCATAAACCATAAATAAATAAAGAGTATATAGACAGAGAAAGTAGTTTGAAAGTGATCTCACAGGTTGAAATTTGCTGATGTGTGTTTGCACAACGCAGAGTAGAAAGAGACCCTACTGGTAATTATGGCCTTTAGGCAGTACTGGTTGAAATGCTGGTTGTTAATAATAAAGACAAAATGCTATCAAACTATTCTAATAATAATTTCACAAGCACCCAAATCTCTAGATAGCTCACAAGCAGAAATAGTCTTCACTTATATTCTTTGCTCTGAGTAATACAACCAACTTTAATCCTTGGCTTATTTTTTGTATGCAGAGACTTTTTACAGAAGTCAATGAAAAATTGAAAAAGCCTTGCAAAAATTTTAACCGTGCCATAAATTCCTTATACAGATGTATAAAACTAAGAAGAAAACGTTGTCACTGCATTTGTCCAATGACCTTTTAGCAACCAAATAACACTCGATAACAGGAATTATTTGGCACTTTGTTTAATATTTCTTTGTATACTTCGATATTGTCAACAGCTGGTTTATATCAAAAAGACTTTACATAGTGATTTTCTGGGGTGAAAGGCTAACTAACTGAAATAAATAGTGGCTGTTTCAGTAAGACAGACACCAATTTGTCATGGTGCCTAACTGGCTGATTCTCCTGGCAGCCAGTTTTGAAAAACAACTGCCTCATCTAAAAATAGTTATAATCAGGTTTTTTTTTACTTTGTCTAAGATTTTATATATTTCAAACCAAATTATGCTGTCCAAATTTATAAATCCAAATGAATTATCTGATTGAATAGAGAGTTTATATTAAAACCTCTATGTTGTCATTGCATCTTTTCCTGATCAAAAGGTGGAGCGTACTGTGCAGATTCAATTATAGTCTTAGCAGAGCCACACCCCTTTCTCTCCCTTTCCATAATTTTTCTGTATTTCTGTGTGAAGTTGTTAATATATTTTTTCATTATTCAAATGTATAAGAGTTCTACAAGCAACAGAGCATTACAGGGCTTGATTGCACACTTCCATACAGCAGGCTAACACCAAGAGTTGGGATGCTTTTGCAAGGAGCAGTCTTTTCTTTTAGGTGTGCAAATGATACTAGATAGTTTGAAAGGCTTGGTACAGATTTTGCACTTAATGACCTTTACGCATGCAGAAAGTACTTTACAGGCATAACAGAATAGATGTTCATGGCACATAAAGCACTTTAAACATGGTAGATCACCACGTTTTACTGTGCCAGGAACTGGCTGCTGCTGCTGGCTGCTAATGTCAAGAGGCTTTGGCAGGGGTGGCAGGGGGGAAGGAGCCCCTTCCCACCATGGGAACACTGTTCAGCTCCCCGCAAAACCCTAGCTAGTAAGTTGTGTGTGTGTGTGGGGGGGGTGGTCTTCCTTTGCACCAGCTGCTGCTGATAGTCACCAGCTGGTGGAGGGGCAGAGCTGGGGGATGCTGCTCCGACAGTCTCCTAGAAGGCATATGGGAGTGCCCCACTGCCTGCTTGCCTTGACCAGTGCAGGCAGGAACCGAGTCACCCCCCACCGAACAGCGCATATCTGTTCAGTTGGAATGTGCTCTAACTTGTAGCACTTTAAGTAAACTGCTATAACTTTCTGCTAGGGGCTTTTTGAACATCTGTACTTAGCCAAAGTGGCTAGGACATGAGGTCGAGATTGAGGCCACATGAGCCAAATGGCTTAAGGCCTTATGCTGCAGCTTTTCACAGAATATGGGAACTTCTCCAGGAATTGTTCCCACCAAGGTTCCAGGAGGATTCTGGCTGATTGAACCAGAATGCCTGGGTGGAGTCTAATGCTGGAGAAGACCACAACTGCTTGTTCACCTTGCAACAGAGGCTCTGGTTGAAAAAGCCAGAGCAGTTCTGACTCATACCTGCTGCTGTACATGCAAACTTGATACTCATTTAATTCATGGGCATGCAGTGCTTGTGGTGTCTTCATGTTTCATTATTAACGTTTGAGATGCGTCTTTGTTTTGGAAGAAAACATACTTTTCACAGGAGCATTAAAATCATAAGGGCCCATTATCAACAATCAAGGCTTTATTAAGGGATCATATTATATTATTTATCATTTCTCACATGCCTTGCCTTCTTCTTTTAGTGATAGTTAAGCTTGAGTGAGCTTAGTTCCCATTTCACAGGGTTTTCGCTCTCCAACAATTTTCATTCAATATTTTTTTCAGACTTCCAGCAGCGGAAGGCACTCTGTTCGTATCACAGGTCTCAGTACTATTGATTTTCGAGCTGGTTTTTCCAAAAAGCCAACATTAGAGTTCAAAAATACATCCAGCAGACCAGTGCAAGGTTGGTTTGTGCCCCTTTCCATCACATATAATGTTTTTTGGAGGTAGCATGCTCAGACTATGGGAAAGAAATAGAACTTCATGCTATTCTTCTAATAAGCCTTCTGCTAAAGCTCAGACCATCATTGACTGGCTCTATACTCTGTCCTTGAACCCATGCATGTATGATATCAATCAGCTCTTGTGCCCCATGATACTGTGCTATCTTGGCATGACTAAGATATATTACAATTTATGACATATTTTAAAGTATACAATTGCTTAGAGCCCCAGCCTTTTCTTTTACCTTTTGGAGACTACACGATATTTAATTTCTTGTGGGTGGTGGAAGTTAATAAGGTGTCATAAACATTTGATGTAAATCAGTAATTTAAACCTTAAAGTACATTGTATTATCAAAGCTATGTTTTATAATTGTCAGTAAACATTTAAAGCAATTCTGTGAGTTTCATAACAGCTGATAAACAAAGCTTGAAGCAGAATTGTGCACATTTGAGATGACTAGAGATACATTCATATAAAGGGTTCAATCTTGTGTTTCATAAATACAACTGCATATGTCTATTTATCCTAGGGATACCCACCTATACATTGCTGAATACCACAGGGATCTTCCTACCAGCCAGAGTGGACCGTCTTGAACTTCTCAGCATCACAGGGGATCTTCTTAAGACTGTCCCTGTGAAATATTATCCGGATAGAAAACCATATGGAATATGGAACATTACTGATTTCATTCCACCAAATGAAGCCTTTTTTGCTAAAATAACAGGTTATGACAAGGATGATTATCTCTTCCAGAGAGTTTCTAGTGTTTCATTTTCTAGTATTATTCCTGGTAAGATATTTTTATGTTTAACCACATGAACATTTATTGTACTTGAGTTATTGGAAATTGATGACATGTGTTTTACCTTATTTGCCCAATTACCAAAGGAAAGCATGGCTTATCTCTTTTTTCTTCCAATTTTGTGACTTGATACAATACAGTCAGGGCATCATACTGAAGGCAAGTAATCATATTATCTGCTAAGGGGACTTTTGTTCATAAATTGAACTTCTTGTTAAATGTTTATGTCATACAAAAAAGGTATGAAGGGAGAAATGAGATTGATATGCTGCTACTTCCAGTCATTGCTATTGAACCAGAACTAATAAGGAAGGGATATTTAGGGACAGATCTTGCTAAGAGCTGAGTACCTTCTGGGTACATCTACATGTGCCCTTTAATGCACAGTAGATTATTTTACTGTGCCTTAGAGCATCACATAAAAAACTGTGACATTACGATGATGCACAGTACCTCATCTTGAAGGTACTAAGTTTAATGTGCATTAGAAAAGGTGCATTAATGCACGTGTAGACGCGCCCTCTGATAGGCATTATCAGATCCCATTTGGTTTAATCTGATCCCATTTGCATTAATAAAAGCCGAGAAAACTCAGGAGGTGTTTAGCTTATTTTTTCTTAATTGATTTTCCATTAATCTACCGGTAAAGGGTGCGTCTACATGTGCATATTAATGCAAAGCAATAAACTCTGGTGCTTATTGTGCTGGAGTTTATTTTTCCTAGGTCCCATGTTTATATATATGCATAGGACCACATCATGTTGAGCCAAGTTGGAGCAGCCCTGGCTGGCAGGGAATCCAGGGGGTAAGCCTGCCAGCCCAGGGCTGCTCCAGCCTGGCTCAGTGTGCTGCAGAGGGGCTGGCTGGGGCATGAGGGTGCTACAGTGAGAGGCTAGCTGGCAGACAGCTCCTGCACTAAAGCACCCTCATGCCCCAACCAGCCATGTCAGCATCTACATGTGCAATGCTGGAGTACAAAACTCTGCACCAGGATAGTGCTTGTGTGTACAAGTACTACCCTGCTGCACAATTAATTAATTTGTTTCCTGTGGCCTAATAGGGCCGCACATGTAGATGGAAAACATTTACTGCAGAGCCAATTAGGTTACTCCACAGTAAATGTTTTGTGTAGATGCACCCAGAGTTAGCAAAACATCCTAGTGTAGACATACTCAATAGAACTGTGTCAAGATTAGAAGTTCCATTGTCTTTAATATCCTGAAGCTATGTCTACCCTGAGGAATAAAGGCATATTAAATTTCTCGTGTAGGCAAGGTAGCTGTAGTTTTAATTGGTACTGGTTAGCTTGTTGAGGTAAACCTTAAGGAGGAACATTTGGCTTCCTTTTGACTGGTAAAGGCTACTGCTTCGCTGAAGCAAAGGTGTAGTATCTAGTATAATTCTACTACTCCTAGAATTGTACTAGTACTTTCACATGTAATATCTTTCAAAAACAATTCAAGAGCTGCTTTTTTTCAGTGTTTTCCCTGTTTATCTACCTAGTTTCCTTTCTGTACTCTGTCTAAAAATTCTCTCATTTTACTTTCAGTTGCCTTGAGATTTTTTTTCCATATTGCTGCTACTGAGTCTTAGTTTTAACTATTGTACTTGCTCAAATATAAGGCAAGGTCCGGCCCCCCACCTCCCAATCAACATGAGTAAAAAAAGCCCCTTGTCTTATATTCAGATATGAAGTAGAGGGAGGAGCAGGTGCTTCTAGGGGTCTGACTCTGGCCTTGAGACCAGGTTGGGGCTAGGGCTAGAAGCAGACCCACAGCAGCCTCTTGCTCCTCTCTCCCCCTCCCTACTTCCCCTCTGAAGCTTTTGTGCCCCCTGCCCACCCCCTACTGTCAAGCATAG
The DNA here is from genome assembly GCF_000455745.1 of Alligator sinensis. Taxonomy (NCBI): domain Eukaryota; kingdom Metazoa; phylum Chordata; order Crocodylia; family Alligatoridae; genus Alligator; species Alligator sinensis. Next base: position 2,294,989 of record NW_005842087.1, on the reverse strand, counting down.
CTCAGCTCCAGTTCAGGCTGTCTCTCCCAGGCACTGAGTACATGGAAACTCCTTCCCCTGCCCATCCAGTCAGCAGTGCTGACACTGCTGCATGGGCAGGCAAGGGCTGAGCTTCCACATGCTGTGCTGCAGGGTGGAGCAGCCCAAGCATTTTCTAACAGTAAGGGCTAGGGTGGGAGACGGGAAGAGGCAGAGATTGGGGAGAGCTTGTGGGGAAGAAGCAGAGGCTGGGGAAAAGAGGAAGAGACTGAGGCGGGTTTGGGAGAGGGTCAGGGACTGTGGGTGGCTGAGAATCGCGGGTGCAGGTGACAGTGGGGCGGAAGGCTGCAGGGGGTAGAAGTGGGTGTGGCAGAGGGCAAAGGGACAACCTGACCTCCCCCCACCACCACTGCTTTCCCTGCTATAGCAGGGGGATGGGGTAGAGAAAGGAAGAGGGGATATTCAAGACAATCCTCCAATACTTAGATTCTGTACCTGGAGAGTTATAACAAATGTATACATTTTCCATTTATAAAATGTTATTAAGACGGGGCGGGGGGGTTGTCTTATATTCAGGGTTGTCTTATATTTGAGTAAATAGGGTAGTTTGAAAATTACCTAGATCATTTTACCAAGCTTAAATCTAACTAATACCTTCTAAAACTCAACGTAACTTTTGCTAACTTGGCAAAGTTTAAGTCCGTTTCCACTGAACTCTGTGGGAGATTTCTCTTTTCAAAAGGAGCAGAGTTAGATAGTGTGGTTATGACAATTTAAGTTTAATTCCACCATTTTTGCAGAAGCTAAGAGAGAACTTGCTTTACCTTGATTGAGATTTAGAAGTTGTTGGATTGCATTAGAAAACATGATCTAATATCATACCTTTCAAATCTTAGACTAGACAAATCTGGGATGAAGCTAAGGCTTGATTTACATTACAAGGTTTTGCTGGCATAACTGTGCTGGCTAGGGATGTAAAGAGATTGCCCCTCCTAACCAGCATTACTCTGCTAGCAAATCTCTCCATCTGCATTGAGCTATGGCTACTGAAGAGGGATTCTGCTAGTGGGCTTTCTGTCATATGAGGTGGTGTATAGTCAATCTGGCAAAAAACCCTTCTGCTGCCATATTTCATGCCTCCCCTTGGAGGTTCTCCTGCCATAGCTGTACTGGCAGCGCTGCTCCACAACAGCCTCATAATACAGACAAGCTTTCATTGTCTTGGTAATCAGAACTTTAATGAAAAAAAATTAGCATATATATTAGTCACAGTGAATGGGGTGTAAATAAGCAGCAGTTAATAACCTATTTGTGAATATTTTTCTTTCTCTAGATGCTCCAAAAGTTGTTATGCCCTCCAAAACTCCAGGATACTACTTGCAGCCAGGTTCTCTTACGTGCCATGTGGAAAGTCTTATACCTTTTACTCAGCATTTTAGCAGAAATGGAGTCAAACTAGGAATAGATCAGTTCTTCAAGTAAGTAGCGATTCCCAAGCTAAAGTTTAGGCCTTTTTGAAAATCAAAAAAATATTTCATAGCAACTTTAGTATTGATTCTTGGGGGCTTCTGTTGTACGTCATTCATAGTGGTGAATGTTTATTTATGTAAGGAGGGTTTTGCAAAAGCATTGGCTTGTCCATATTCCCATGGAAGCCAGTGGGAACAAAGTTAAGCCAAAAGTGAGCACTTTAGAACTTTCTTCCTTTAACAAATTTAACACTATAACCATTTTTAATTATTATTTTTTGATCAGTGAAAGATTGACCAGAAATTAAGGCTGTATATTGTGACATTTTGGGGGTATATGTTTGTGGGGAGAGACAACAAAGTTTTTTTTTTTCCTGTGTGTAAATAGGGAGATCACATAGTCCTACCAGAAATCTTGGCAAATGTATTAATTAGGGTTTTGTGCTGCTCTTACATTACCATGACACAGTTAAGAAGAAAAAAAAAAGGAAAAACATACAGAAGACATCTACTTCTATCATTTAAATTGCTGTGCTCTGAGGGCTAAATTGTGTGTTTCCTTGAAAAATTCCTCTGAAGAGGAAAGCTTACCCTGAATATATTGTAGGCTGTCCAACTTGCTGGTACCAAGGGGATAATACATTTTCTTTCTCTATAGAACAAGCTGGGAGCAAAGTTCTGTAGAAAGAACAAAAACAATCAATTAACTAACCAACTAACAGGCCTTTTGCAACTCCCTCCCTCACTGAAAAACAAGCGAACAAAAAAACCCAAAAACTCAACAGCTCCTATGCCTCCTTTAAAAAAAATGAACATTTGAAACCTAAGGAAAGTATTTACTAGAAAACAGTTAACAACCCCCTTCCCTGCCACCCCACTCATTCCTACTTAGACCTAGAGCACAGAGCATTGACAGATGAAGACAAATGAAAACAATGTTCTAACATTGTCTAGCAAGTATGCATGATTAATTGAATCTCCAAATGAATACATTCTTACTCCCCTCCCCATATGCTGTTGATGGTGTAAAAGTCTACAGTCTCCTTTTATGGGGTGCTACTTATATTTGGTCATTCTAGGTAGGTACTTCCCCAATTCTGTAAGTCTTTCCATATTTTAATTATCACATACTACATTCTTACTTTGTATTATTTTCATATCAAAGTACTCTGGTGGTCAGATTGCATTTTTCAGAATCAGGTTATGTAGCTGGTGAGTGGAACTGAATATTTTGTTGATTTAACAAAATATTCTTTAGGCCAAATGGTACTGACCTCATGCACAGTTTAGTGAGATCTTTTTGGCCTTGCTGTGATGCAGCTTTACTGTAACAAGGCTCCACATTGAACCTAGCCATCTTAAATTCTTCAGTAATTTTTTAAATAATTGTGCTATATTATTGCATTTTACCTAATTAGTTGTATTTATAGTTTGTGGTGACCTGGCTGGATAGATTTATTATATGGATATTTAAATGCTTTGTTCATAACTGTAAACATTTGACTGATGACAAGAGTTTTCATCAGAAGTTGTATTCTGGCTCTAGTATCCTGGTTGGAAAGTGCCAGGAAGATTGAGTTAAAAATATGTGCAGTGGACACACACACACACACACACACACCCCTTTCATTCTGGGACTGCTTACATTCTTCATTTTACATTTAGGGAATATTGCTTGATTTGGGACATCTTTAAAATTGCAACAAACTTTTCAACGTGCTCATTGATTCAAACTAATCTTCTCACTATATATACATAGTGTGCAATCTTGCTATGAGTCTCTTGGCAAATCACTTAATTTCTTTGTACAACAGTTTCAAGATTGTAAATGATGCTCATAATGTCTACACATCTGTGAGAAACACTGACATATAGCCAGAAATACATTTTCTTTGTAGGGCATGTGTAGTATCACAATTATTAGTTAAGGAAGAATAGAGCGGAGAGAGACAAACCAGAACAATTGGAGAATTGGATTAAATATGCATTTAGAAGTCTGGATATTTGCCAAAGTTACCGCTTTGATCTGACACAGGAACCTAAAAATGATAATTAGGCACCTCTTAGTTGTAAGTCAATGGGAATTGAGTATATAAGTGTCAGTTGTGACCTTGACAATTTTTCCTGTACAGTATAGAAAGAAATACGAAATAGTATTGACAAAGAACATGAAAACTGATATGGAAATATACAGCTTTGGCAACAAAGAATGCAACCTGTTTAGTAAAAGCTAGGTAAATTATAGCCACTGATGTTCATGACTCAAGTAGTGAAATTTGAATGCATTCCAGTCAGAATAATTCTGAAGCATATATATGTTAGTGTTGAGATTTGGATGGAGGGGCAGAGGGGAAGAATATAATGGAGTCAGGCTACTGAGCATGGTTCTTCTGTGCAAGATGCAAGCAGCTTCCAGTACCTCCTGAATAAAGTGATGTTGCCTATCCGCTGCAGGTCATGTCTGCACTGCAAACTTACTACACTTAGCACTGTGCCTTCAAAACATACCACGTGGCTCTACAAATACAACAGCCTGGATCAGAAGAGGTGTAATTGTATTTGTGCAGTGCCAAGAGTAACTAGCACTGCTGAGAGTTGATGCCAGTTACTCTGAATGAAATTGACTTGCTTTGACTCTGGGCAGAAGTTCAAATGCTACCATACAGGATTTTTAAAGGTGACATGGCTGGGTATAGTAATTTTGAAGTCTAGAGATGTCCTTAGTGGTATTCCACAGCCTCTAAGTGCAATGGCAATGTTAACAGCCAAAGTATGCCTTATTAATTGAATACCAAAGTGAATACATTCTTCACTTCCCCCCCCCCATACACTGTTGAAAGCATAAAGTTCTACAATCCCTTTTTATGAGGTGTTATTTACATTTGGTCATCCTAGACATGTTCATTATCAGCTCTGTAAGCATATACTTCACCAGTACAGCCAAAGACTGTTGTAGGGCCATGTTGTGGTTGGAGGCAGCAACAGGGGAGCATAACTGCATCAGTTGTATGCATCCCTTGTAGTGCTGGGATTATGTCCATGTTTGCTTTGCATGTTTCCTGTGCAGCTATGGACCTCCAGTCCTGATGGCACTCCTTGGTTGCTGTGACTGAGAGTCCCACAGCTGCAGGACTCAATTCCAGCCACTGTCAGTTGCCACAAGGATCAAGAGTCTGCAGCTGTAGACTTTTGGTCCCAGCAATTGTGGGGTGCTTCCACAGCTGTGAATCCTGCCAGCTATGAAACTCACAGCTGCAGCTTTTTACTTGCCTGCTCATGGGGAGCCTGGGATGGTGATCCCAGGCTCCCCCTGTACTGGCAGGAAGGCATGATAGGATCTGATGCTGGATCCCACAATCATGCCTCCTGCTAGACACGTGTGGCATGGCAGGAGGTGTGATTGTATGGACCATGTATCCAGTCCTATCACATGTTTACTTGAATGTCTGGAGCAGTGGTTCTCAACTTTTTTTGTACCAGCACCCATTTGTAAACTTTGGTGGCCAGTCCCAACCCAGTGCCCCTTACCCATAGGCCCCAGCCCCGCAGTGTGTGGGGTGGGTGTCTGGGACAAGGTGGGGTGTGTGAGGGGCATGCGGGGCTCCAAGCAGCCCCAAGTAGTCCCTTGCAGGCTGGAACTCTGATAGCCTGCAAGGGAAAAGCCATGGCTTCCCACATTTTTCTCCTTTAAAGGAGAATTCATTTTTAAAGTTTGTTGATCCATTTTTAAAGTTTGTTTGCGACCCTTTCATATATTCTTGCAACCCAGTTTTGGGTTGTGACCCATGGGTTGAGAAATGCTGGTCTAGAGGAGCCCTTTGAAAAATATGTTAAGTAAAATGTGCAGTACAATGAATTAAAATAATTTAGGCAAAGATTGGGCTTGATATTGAAAGGTATTAAGCAACCACAACTAATGTAGAAGTTGCACGGGCAGGTGCGTACTCAGTATTTCTCAGGCTTGGATCCCAAATATAGAGTAGATGTCTGCAATCACATGTTACTATTATTTTAAAATTTTTTGTTCTCAATACACCGACTTTTTTGTTTACCCTTATCATGGGGTACTTAAGGTATATAACAAAGTTGGAAACAAAAAAAGAGGATTGTGTAACATCAGTTTTAGCATTCTTTCCTCGTTGAACAAGGGTATTTTACTTTTTAGTTAGGAAAGGCATTAGTATCTCTTAGGTAAATATTTTTATCATCTCATTGGTGCTGGCAGTTACTGCTGTTTCTGTTGCTGGCGGTGCATTGCTGAACGCCTTGGAACAGCAGCCCTGATGCGTGAGTTTGCACTGAGCCTGGGGTAGAAGGGAATAAAGAGAGCTATTTACAATCAGTATGTTTTTATCCATGGCCTAACATTTTATAGAAAACAGATTCTGCTGCATCATGGTGCTGAAATACTGAGCTTTAATGTGGACCCCCAAATTAACGTAAGCCTGTTTTGTTTATGGTCTTTTTCCTAAAGTATTCTGAAGAGGTTGAGGGACTTTGGGCAGATGTGAGAGGGAAAACAATAGAAACACTGCTTTCCCACATTACATAAGGTGTTTGCCAAAGGCTTTATCGTTAGTCTAGTCTTTATCAGATATGATTACATACCATAATAACAGACCACAGTCAGTGTTGGGATACAGTAGAAGGATGGTTAGTTTGTTTAGTTGTATTCTAACATTTGCGCTGTATCATGCAGTGAAAAATGTAGCATCTGAATCTTAACATTATTTCACAGCTTAAGAAGCACAAAGGAATGTTCTTTGCAGTTATATTTCAGTAGTATTAATCTTCCTCCCTGCACCCTTTTTTGGGTAGTATTATATGTAAAAAATATAGCACTAAAACCTGGCAATTTTACTTGTGGTATGTTTTATAGGCAAAAGCCAGGTATCTCCTTACCTTCCCATTTGATTATTTTACTCACATTTGCAGTTTCTACTTAATCACACCTCCACAGTTTATTTTTTTCTGCATTGCTTTGTATATACACTTACTACCCCATTTGCTTTAGTGCCTGGGGTTGATAAGCCAAGAGGCAAAGTAAAAAATTATAGTTACTATTCTTGGTCCTAGTGTGGCATATCCAGATGGCAGATGAGGGTAGACACAGACTAGATACAGATACAGCCTGTGTGCTTCCCCTGAATGGGCGCTGGGACCAGTGCAGTTCCTGCATTGAGGAGAGTGGAGAGGCAGGCTGAAGCTCCATTCCTCCAATGCTGGTGATCACTCTGGAGCTAAGCACCACATGCATTGGGAATAGTTCAGCTCCTACTGTGGGATAGTGCAACCTGCGTGCTCACTCTCTGAACCTCAGGGCTTTTATCTCGATGCAGCCCTGTACTGGTTCCAGCACTGGCCGCATATTGGCAATAATGAGAATCTTAGAAGTGTAATAAGTAAAAGCAGATAATAAATATGTGCACATTCATACTTTCACTTAAATCAGACCAGTCAGGACCAGCTAGGTGAGAGACAACTAGGACAGCAATTTTTGTTACCCATCAGGTTTTATTTTTTTCAAATGTCTGTGTTGATGTCTCCTGCAGGAATCCATACAAATTAAGGCTCAGAAAAACATGATCGATTTGTTTGTTCTTTTTTTTAAATAGGTCCTTAAATAAACAACATCCATCTTGAAAATTAGTGCATCTGCTTTTTCTCCGAGAAATATCTGTTAGCCTTATTGAAAGTCCTACTTTTCAGTTAGTAGCAAACTAGGCCCTTTCATGTCTATCTCCTCAGTTCTTTCAAGCAATTACAGAAGTTCTTTATTTTTTCCCCCAGAGAATCCTCTGTTGTGAATTGGGAACTTGCCAAAGTCACTTTGTCTGATGAGGGTTACTATGAATGCGTGGCTGTTAGCAGTGCAGGAACTGGACGTGCTCAGACATTTCTGGATGTGTCAGGTAAGTGTGTGTTACTTCTCAGCTAGTGTACTACATTTTATAGGGAGTGCTGGGATGCTTAACAGAAAGCAGCAGCAATGGGTGACATAAACTGTAATCTTTTAGTGCCAACAAAATATTGTTGTGATACATGTTATGTTAATATGCATTCTTTTGTCACAAATGTCCCATGTGTCTAGGTCCTTAATGGAGGTATTTTCCAGTTCAGCAAAGCATTTAAGCATGTCCAGTTCAGCAAAGCATTTAAGCATGTCCATGTTTATTCAGTAAAATGTGTAGCCACCAGTGAATTATTCAGTAAAATGTGTAGCCACTGGTGAATTAATTCTACCACTTGCAGCAGTGCAAGGTGCAGTATCTAGGGAGAAGGAACCAGCAACACACCTATAGGCTGGGGAATACCCTTCTTGTCAACACGGTGGCAGAAAGGGATCTTGGAGTCATTGTTGACTCCAGGATGAACTTGAGCTGCCAATGCGAGGAAGCGGTCAGTAAGGCTAACAGCACCTTGTCATGCATCTACAGATGTATCACAAGCAGGTCCAGGGAGGTGATCCTTCCCCTCTATGTGATATTGGTCAGGTCACAGTTGGAGTACTGCATCCAGTTCTGGGTGCCACACTTCAAGAGGGATGTGGCTAGCATTGGGAGGGTCCAGAGGAGGACCACTCACATGGTCAAGGGGCAGTGGGGCAAGCCCTACGAAGAGAGGCTAAAGGGCCTGAACTTATTCAGCCTCCACAAGAGAAGGCTGAGAGGGGATCTAGTGGTGGTTTATAAACTCACCATGGGGCACCAGCGGGAATTGGGGGAGACTCTGTTCCCCCAGGCACCACCTGGAGTTACTAAGAATAACGGCCACAAATTGTTAGAGAGAAGGTTCAGGCTGGACATCAGGAGACATTACATTAGTTAGGGCTGCCAGGCTCTGGAATGGGCTCCCAAGTGAGTTGGTACTCTCTCATACCTTGGGGGTTTTCAAGAGGAGGCTGGACAGATATTTGGCTGGGGTGATATGACCCTGACACCCATTCCTGCCCGGGGCAGGGGGTTGGACCTGATGATCTGTTTAGGTCCCTTCCGACCCTAAGTACTACGATACTATGATACTGTCCCACCGATGTAAGTAGGACAGAGGGCATGGGCATATAAATAAGTTATTGCAAGGTGGGATTTACAGGTGGGTCATTTGTGCTGTGGTTGTTGCTTTTGTGCTTGCTCTTACCCTAAAGTTAACCTGTCCTGTCTTACCATTTGTCACTGGGGCTAAGCTACTATGAGATAGCTTTCATTTACTGTATGGTTGGCAAGCTGGTCAATTGACCAGTCAAATATCATCAACAGAATGGTCAATTGACTGCATATTTCTTGACTGGTCAAAGATTATAGCAATTTTGCAAAAAATCCCTATTTTTTTATCATTTTCTTGACAGAAATATGATTTTTTGTTGTTTTTTGACACATTTCTTAATGGAAAAAATGTACCTTTCTGTGTGTTAATTGGACCTATTGGCATTTTTTTACAGTTTCTGATAGATATTTGACCAGTCAATTGACTGAACTTTATATGACTGGTCAAATACCCAACACTAATTTACTGTAAAGAAAAAATGTGTATACAAGTAGTTAGAGCAAGGCAGCTACCGCACTATCAGTTCCCTCCCCCTTCTTCTTCTCCTCCTTTGCCTTGTGCTACTTTCTTCACACATTTAAGTGCTTCACTGAATAGACATGGTCTGCCAAATCTCTTTTGGAAGCACAAATTGAAGTCTCAAACAATCTGCTCTTTTTTTGTCTCAAACCTTAACAATTACACATTGAACTGCCAGCCTGTAAGCACAAGTTGGATAGTTAGCCAGACAATTACAAAGATTTGCACTGGAATTAATTTCCACTTTACTTTAAAACATTTTCTTAATTAGTTAGAAATCTGCTTTTTTCTTCTTACTTCTTGAATAAGAATAATTCAGACAAATGAAAATAAGGGGAAAAAACATGCCTGACCATAGAGATGACTCCTGGGATGGGGATTTGAGGAATGTTATGCCCCATGCCAAACACTGCATGTCTTGCCATGTCATGCATCAGATTCCAAATGTGCCTTTTTAACATCTGCCAGGGACCCAGAAGAACTAAAAGGTCCATTCCATCTCTGATTTATAATTTCCATCACTACTTTTTTGGTTAACTAGCATAGTTTAAGTAGGCAATACAATTGTCTTTATATGGTCCCATATATAATCAGAGCAAGTCCCTATTTGTTCCCTAGAACTGCAACAATTACAGTTCCTGTTTTTTTCAGGCTGTGGCCTGGAACTGCCAGCTAGTGAGTCAGTGGTGGGGACATTCTCTGTGCTCATTCAGGGCTCAGGCACTTGGGTGCTGCGCCTGCACCCTTGCTGCAGCTTCTTGCAGCCTCCTGCTCCCCTGACTGTGGTGTGACACCGCTACCGGTCGATGGGGAGCTGTCTTGGGACAGGTGTCTGCAAACTATATCCGCACTGTCACCACTGCCTCCACCACCCTGCTAGAGGCTGCACCTGCATCATGGAGGATTGGGAGAAGGAAGGGGAAGCATGGTAGTATAGATACAGTTTGCAGAAGTCCAGCCCATGCACAGCTCCCCACAAGCTGGAAGCTGGCTACACCCAGGCCATAGCAGGGGAGAAAGGGGCTGGAAGATGTGATGGTGGCATGGGCACAACTCCCAAATGGCAGGCCTTGCTGCAGGGGTGGGAAAAGCTCTCTGACACCACCAACATGCCGATCCTGCATTGAACTGGAGCTGGGAAGGTGGGGAGAAGCGGCAGTGACACAGGTGCAGCTGGAAGCTTCTTGCTGCATGGCCCCAGCACTTCCATGAGCACGAGCACAGGCAAAGCCCTCCAGTTCCTCAGGCTGAATCCATTGACTCCATGGGCTGGGGTGGGCCCTATATTGCCAGTGCCTACAGTAGAAAGTGTTGACCTTATTTATTCAGTCATGATCCTGACTCAAGCAGGGGGCTTGACTAGATGATCTTGTGAAGTTATTTCCAGCCATACTTTCCTATGATCCTATGATCCATTCAGGGGACTTTATTTCCCTTACAGACCAATTTAAAGAAAAGACTCTTGTTCTTGTCTTACATTTATTTTGTCTATGTTCCTGGTGTTCAGATGTATTGAATTCCAGAAAATTATGAGAATCATGAAAGTTAGCAAAAGAAGTACTTCCATGTTGTGCATTTGAACAAACTGCATTTGGTTACGAGTAAGGGAACAGGACAGCAACATCAAGAGAAATGTGGATGCAGATTGCTAAAGACATGAAAAAATGTTGATCCCAGAATGACTTTAATGGGAATGCAGATCTTAACTAAAAACATTTGTTCAAATAAATGAAAACTGTGTTGAAGAGGATCAGCACGTTCATCAAAATTTAGTTTGGATCTAGGATATCTCTAAGATTTTATTCTTGGCAACACTAATGATACTTAGTGGGTGCATCTACATGTGCAATGGTGGAGCAATAAATTCCAGCACAGTTCACACCAGAGTCAACTGCTTCTAGGTGCAGAATCGACATGTGCACCCAAGGACCACAGCACTTTGAGCCAGGGCAGAGCAGCCCTGGGCTGGCAGGGGAAATTGGGGGGTCAGCCCCAGGTTCCAGGTGGTGGTGTTGGGCAAGAGAGGGGCTGGCTGAGGCATGAGAGTGCTAAAATATGGCTCTTGTCACCATCTACATGTGTGTCTCAGCGCACATAAGTGCTCCACTGTAAGATAGTACTGTGCCTGACAATTACTATCTTTTGGCGGACTTAATTTATTGTGCCCTAATACTGGCGCACATGTAGATGGTAATACTTCACTGCAGAGCTAATTAGTTTACTTTGCAGTAAGGCACTTGTATAGATGCACTCAGTGAAGGCAAGACATACAGGTGTCTATATCAGCAAGCTGTAAAGAATACTTTAAACAGAAAGATTGAGGTTATGATTTAGATATGCGTGTGTGTGTGTGTGTGTGTGTGTGTGTGTGTATTTTAGTAAAGGCAAGACATACAGGTGTCTGTATAAGCAAACTGTACTAGCATATGTGTGTGTGTGTGTGTGTGTGTGTGTGTGTGTGTGTCCCACATCCTGGTAGAGTTTGCTAATATGGACATCTGTAATTCTTGCCATCACTGACCACACACACACATACGTACACACCATAATCTTTTAATCATAATCTCAATCATTTTGTTTAAAGTATTTTTGCCCATCTTTCATTCTGTCATCCCAGCTGGGGAAAAACAGGACAAATACTGTCAGCTCAGTATTTTATTTAATGTGTAAATGCTTTGGAATCCTTTGGAATGAAAGGCACTGTTTAGATAAAAGTCAAAGGAATTTGGAAGATGTTGGTTATTGGGTTTGTCTAACCATATCGCTGTTACTGATTTATCTCCAAATTCATATCCACTATCAACTGTAATATCAAACAAAAATGATAGACATGAAATGAGAGTTCAGGAGAGCTTATTTTATAGATTACAAATGCCATGGGAGGACCTTCTGGTCACAAGATGGTAAACAGCTGGGCTTGATATTAGTTCCATATTTCCTACTAAAATCCACACAGTCAGTAGCTTTATTATGGAGTTTAGGCTGTTCTTAAAGTCCATTAACTGACTAAAGGATATTAAGGAGGGGTTTTGTTTCCCACCAGCAGCCAGAACCTTAATGCTTTCCAAATGAAAAAGAACTTAGCAAATTGAATTTTGTTGCCTTAATTTAGGAATAAAAATTGAATTCAGCCAAAATAACCATTAATCAGGAGATGCACTCAAGCATAAATGGGAAATGTATTAAAGTATTCACCGTCTTCAACAGCAATCTATGCAAGAGATCCAGCAAATGTTCAGCAGATGAAGAGACACAGCACTGAAGTCAATGAGTCCACCTTAGACATTCAAGCAGAGAGCTTGAGAGAGTATCTGTTCAGTAATACGTTTGGGCCGAGTACTACCAGGCATGTGCTCATATGAAACTTCTGCAAGATAATGTACAACACAGCAAACTAATCAAAGACTAACATATGTTTGTTTTTTTGTTTAAGCAAACTCATGAGAATGAAAGCCTGTCACTCCTGTTGGAAACACTGAGGGCTATGGACAGGCTGCTCACAATCTTAATCCTAATTCCTTTTTGACATTATTTTAAAGGGGAGATTTTCATAAAACACCCAAGGGGAAAGAAGCCCAGATTCCATGGTGATTCTGGAAACTTCATCCTGAGGTGGTATAGGCATTTCCATTATAATTTTTTTAACAGTCTTGGCTAAATCTCTCTCAAATTTTTTTCAGTGATTTTATACAAAACGGTGTGGCTCAACCTGAATTGTACTAAAGACAGTAGTCTTAGTACTTTGTAGTTTATACTAAAATAACATCTTGGACTTCAATTTCCATCTGTTTTGATTCGTATCTGGAACCAGAATTTTTATTTTGCCTGATTTATCTTGTCTGACTCATTATTTATGTAAAGGTGCTTCTACATAGGAAAAAAAAGACTTATGTGTTTTAAATTCAGAACAGCTACCCTGGCTTAGCTTGCTTTGGTTAAAATAACAGTGAAGAGGAACACACATTTTAACTTGAGCTTGAGTTCAGTCCTATCACCCCTGGCACCTCTGCAGTCAAAGTTGCTAGCCCAAGTTAAAATGGTCTTCTGCTATTTTAAGTAGCATTAGCTAACTTTAATTAGTGAACCTGAGTTAAGAATTATTTTCCAGTGTAGATGTATGCTAATAGAGCTGATATCACTAAAAAGTCCAAAGCATTTTCTTTATGATAAAATGTTAATACTAGTGCTTTGTGAAACTCTGTATTGAAAGCTACTTTGTTTGCCTACTGAAAACCTTCAATGGTTTTGGTTATGCATGATGACCCTGTTTACCTCTCTCAAACTGCTGACTGAGAGCATTGAGCACAAACAGCTGTTGCATTTGACTCTGGAGGTGCCAGCATTTTGGTAGCATTATGGTTATATGGGTAGGCGGTCCTGAAATATTTTTTCTTTTATAATAAGGACACAGAATGAAAAACTTTTTGTAGAGAATGAAGAGATTCCTATATTCATCCTTTGCTTTGGGATCCATAAGGGAAGAAGGGCACTTTGTAGCTTTGGGATCCATAGGGAAGAAGGGATCCATAGGGAAGAAAGGTTTTGGGATCCATAAGGAAGAAGGGCACTTTTAGGGCTCTGTCCTTGGGCCTGTATTGTTCAACATCTTCATTAATGATGTGGACATTGGAGTCAGAAGCGGACTGGCCAAGTTCACTAAAGATAACAAACTTTGGGGTAAAGCATCCACACCTGAGGAGAGGAGAGCGATCCAGGCTGACCTTGACAGGCTCAGGAAATGGGCGGATGAGAACCTGATGGTGTTTAACACCGAGAAATGCAAGGTTCTCCACCTTGGAAAGAAAAACCTGCAGCATCCTTATAAGCTTGGCAGTGCTATGCTGGCTAGCACTGCGGATGAAAGGGACTTGGGGGTCATGACTGACCACAAGATGAACATGAGCCTTTAATGCGATCCTGCAGCTAGTAAAGTGAGCAAAACGCTGGCTTGCATCCATAGATGCTTTTCAAGCTAATCCCAGGACGTCATTCTGCCATTGTACTTGGCCTTGGTGAGGCCGCAGCTGATGTATTGAGTCCAGTTTTGGGCTCCACAATTCAAAAAGGATGTGGAGAAGCTTGAGAGAGTCCAGAGAAGAGCCACGTGCATGATCAGAAGTCAGGAAAACAGACCTTACAACAACAGGCTGAGAGCTATGGGACTCTTCAGCCTGGAAAAGTGCAGGCTCAGGGGCGATCTAATGGCCACCTATAAGTTTATCAGGGGTGTTCACCAGGATCTGGGGGAATGTTTGTTCACCAGAGTGCCCCAAGGGATGACAAGGTCGAATGGTTATAAACTCCTGCAAGACCGTTTTAGGCTGGATATAAGGAAGAATTTCTTTACTGTCTGATCCCCCAAGGTCTGGAATAGCCTGCCATCGGAGGTGGTTCAAGCACCTAATTTGAACGCCATCAAGAGAAAATTGGATGTTTATCTTGCTCCGATCCTGTGACCCCAGCTGATTTCCTGCCCCTGGGGCGGGGGACTGGACTTGATGATCTTCCAAGGTCCCTTCCAGCTCTAATGTCTATGAAATCTAGATGTGAATTATTACTTCTATTTTGAATGGTACTGTAGGGTTAATGTAAGGAAGGCATTTTTTGAAATCCTTACATATGAATATTTGTAACAAAATAAGTTGAGTTCTCTTGCTCCAAGCAAAGTAAATTTAATCTCTTAGAGTATTTTCTGTTTATCTAGCTGAGAGACAATATATCACTGATCTTGCATTTTGTCAACTGCTGTGTGAAAGGTACTGGAACCATGTCAACATTCTTCAGCTTCAGAAAGAGCAGGTGCTTGTTTGATTTTTTTCCCCCTACTATCATTCAATCTTAAAATGGCAAGTAGCTTGTTACTTTGTACAAGGATTTTAAAGAAAGTTGCAATAAAGATATGTAGTCTGAGTGGTGGAAGCTATCGTTGTAATTGACACGTGCACATGATTGAGAATATGGAGCAGTATAATTTGGCAGATACGGCTCTAGACGGCTTCCAGTCCTGGCTCTAGGAGTGCCCTATTGGGGAAGTCATATTCTCTGTCTGTGCCTCAGTTTCCTTACTTGTAAAATGGGAATAAAGATACTGAACTTACCGGTAATCCTTTGAACTGTACAAATGAAAAGTACTTGTTGTAGAAGAAGTATCTCAACAAGACATAGGAGGAAAACTATTTTTCACTAAGCAGCAGGGTTACGTTTGACTTTTTTCTTCTCTTTTCCTTTGCTTGGGTGGTATTTGATGTAGCTAATTATGGGGTATGCAAGTGTGGCTGGCCCCCAGCTTAGGAGGAAATTTTACTCTTTGTGAATGCATCAAACTTCCATTTTCTTTGCTTATGTTTCTCCATTTTGATATATACTAATAAGGATTTGCTCCTGCTGATTACAGCTCTTATTTCTGCTAAATCATTCTCCCAGTTTACAAATGCATCACACTTAGGCTTTTAGTTACTGCAGATCTCTATTTCTGTCTTAAAGAATGAGTCTGCACTGAGGGAAAGAAAAAATGGGACAGGGCAAAAATCCAGTGAAGTCTCTTGTACTTAGTTTAAGTTTCCTTTCCCAAATAAATATTACCTCTCAGTATTGATAACCCAACAAGAGCCATTTTGTCTCATTTGAAACCTTTGTGGGTTTCAGGATAAATTGCAAAACAAAGAGTTTGCATTCTGTTAAAGGGGGTTGAGAGGAAGAAGCAGAGAAGGGGTCAGACAGAAATCAAGCAGTGACAGATATGGTGGAGAGTGCAGCATAAAATGGGTATGGATCTGAAGAAAGAGATAGTAAAATGTTGAAGGATTTCAGGGATAACAAACATATGAGCAACACAATGATTGCAAAAACAGTTGGCATAGGTTTTTCCTTGCCTATAGGGTAGCACTTTGGAGACTTTGTTTGTAGGGTAGCAAATCGAAATCTAGAGCCCTATCCATATCCCATTTACTTCAAAAGACTCCTTGATTCCTGGCTTCACTGATGTAAAAGTGAGCTAAGTAATAAATAACTCAATTATATAACTGTTTACAAATGGCTTCTGAGACCTTTCTCTGTTTTTTCTTTCTTTTACACACAGAGCCCCCACCTGCCATCCAGGTTCCTAACAACGTCACAGTCATTCCTGGAGAAAGAGCCATATTGACCTGTCTGACATTAAGCACCGTGCGTTACAATCTCACGTGGCACAGGAATGGCAGGGACTTGAAATTTTTGGAGCCCTCTCGAATAAGGATGATAAGCAATCTGTCTTTAGAAGTAAAAACTGTAAAGCTCACTGATGTTGGTGAATACACGTGCATTGCTTTCAATGAAGGTGGATCTTCTGCAGCTTCTGTCTACCTCACAGTGCAAGGTAACAAAGATGATGAAAATTAATACTCTTCTAAGACGCATTTATTTTCTTAATCTTTCCCATGATTGCTTCTTATGACTTGCCCTTTCTGCACTTTGGGAAGACTTTCTGCAAACTGACAGAATGGGGATGTTGGTGTTTTTTTGGCTTGTATTATAGTATCACAGAGAGCCTCCAACTATAATCAATAACTCATTGTGCTACTTGTTTGTACAAACATTGACTTAGCTACCCTCCTGTCCTGTGCCAAGTGTAATTTGGATGCACTAACGAGTGACACCCATGGTGTTGTCTCGGCTGGGTAGAGCCAACCGAGGGAAACGCTGGTTAATTAAGTGATCGTCAGGCGGGCTGGTGGATGGAGAGGCGAGACAGCGTATTGGTTGCAAAAATAGTTTTTACTTACGCTGCTGGTGGCCGCGACGCAGGCTGTAAAGGCTGCTTGCGTAGTTGCAACGAGTTGCTCCAACCGGCAAGAAACCGAGCCAGTGAGTCCACAGACTAACCGGGCATGCAGGGGAAGGGTACGTTGGGGATAAGCACTCGGCGACGGGGAGAAAAAATCGATAGTTGATCAGGCTACTGATTCGCTCTGCCACGAGTCAGGAATTCTTTAAAGTCACTCTGCAGCGTGCTCAAAGTTCTCCAACTTGGGCGGAATTCGCGCGGATTTTATACGGCTAGTGAGCCAATTACTAGTCGTTAAGTAGGAATAATTTAGAATCATCCAATAGTGGGGTGCGAATTTACATACAAATGGCGGGAACCTTTTTGCACCGGGGTTTCCTCTCTGCAGCAGAAAATTCCACCGTGCAAAGCAGCTCCAATGTGACTGGAAAATTCCACTGTGCCAAGGCACTAAAATCATTGGGTTATGACAGAGAAGAGGAGAGTGAGAGGGGATTTGATAGCAGCCTTCAATTCCCTGTAGGGGTGGGTCGCAAAGAGGATGGAGTTGCACCATTTTCAGCGGTGGCCGGGGGAT
>NW_005842087.1:2275803-2277613 GCF_000455745.1 Alligator sinensis | reverse complement strand
GTCTTCAACAAACTATAAAATACAATAACTTAAACATATAACAACAATTATTGGTCATCATCTGACTGGAGAACATCTATTTGGGACTCCCCTTTTTTATTAGTTAGTGAAATGTGGTTCATAACGAAGTAGTTGCCACGGAACGTCCGTCTTTTTCCATAGCAGACAATGCCAACTAAAATACTTACAAATATTAGAAAGAGAGTTCCACCCACTGCACTACCGATGATGGTACCCCAATTGCCTTCCTGCATTGCTGTTAAGGTTAATGTTGACGCTAAACCTGTAATGCTATTTGTTGAAGGATACCATGAAACCGTGGGCGATCGTGTGGTAGTGGTGGTAGAAAGATCTAATATGTAAATAGTCTTTTGATCGCTTCTTTGACCAAGGGAATTTGTCACCCTACAAATGTAGATCCCAGCATAATTGTGGGTTAGTGGGCTATTGAAATGCAGAGTATTGTTTATAGACAGTAAGCCTTTAGGCCATTGTCCATCTAATCTGGCCCAGGTAAATTTTATAGGTGGTGGATTAGAATTAGCATTGCACTTAAGCTGAACATTTTTTAGTCTAATAAACCAATTTTCATCATAGCCAGTTATTGACACTTCAGGAGCGTATTGAATGTTTAGTATGTAAGAATACCTTATCTCCTTGTCCAAAGCTGGGTGACTTACAACACAAGTTATGCATCTTCCGTTTGCAAATCTAGTAGGAATGATTTTATATTGACTTACAACTGTCACTGTCTCTTTGGAAAGGAAGTTGGACTAAATTCTATTTTACCAAGGTCTCCCTCCCAATTAATATCTGCAGCAGGTTTTCCTGTGGCTGCTATACACATGGCTGCTACTGCCCAATTTTTACCATCTATTAAGGGAGTTGGTCCCTTTGTAAAGCTCACAGTGGGTTCAACAATTACAGTTATAGTTGTTATCGACTCTGCATTTCCTAATGGGAATGTAACTGCTTTGCATACATACTTTCCTGCATCATAGAAGCTCACATTGTTTAGGTTGATTGTTATATCACTGAACGAAGAGTTTTTAAATGCCACTCTTTCATGATATTTTCCTTGAATAGAAAACCCATATTCAGGATGATGTACAACAATAGTTTGTGCACTTTTACCATGCAATTTTTCCCATGAAATTTGTATTATGGTGTCATTTATATTAATTATGCACTTTAATGTGACATTCTTTCCCCAAACTGCTGTTTCATGTGGATCAACAACTGGTTTAACTAAAGCACCACAGCAGAAACGGGAAAGAAGCAGTGTAAGGACAAGTTCTAACCCAGCGAACATTTGCCGTCTTGGTGTCCCTGCTGCGGCCATTGCTGCGTTGACTTGACAGTGCTGCAGTTCGGTGCTTGGTAGACCTAGCAATCGAGCAGCTGTAGATTGCCACTTCGTTACGGTCAGACCTGTAAGGAAACAACAAAAAAAACAAGAGAAAACTGTAATCGGGTTAACTATAAGGAAACTGGGTGAACGTCAGAATGGCGAGTCATCCAGTTGTGGTAAGCGATAATAGAGGGACGATCGGGCTTTTCTTCTAGTAAGACGGAATAAGTATTAGGATACTGTTCCGACCGTTGAACTATTCCCTTGTAGACCTGTGGATGAGATTGACGAGGGTGCGGTACTGAAACCCATACTAACTCATTTGGTTGGAATTTAGGTTCCCAAGGTAGAGGTTTTTTGGTATTAGCCTCATCCCATAGTGGCTTTGAGATGTTCAATGAAATGAGGACGTCATGATTATGCTTAGCCCAGTTTTTGTACGTCCCTCCTCCCTTGAGA
>NW_005842087.1:2272854-2273383 GCF_000455745.1 Alligator sinensis | reverse complement strand
ATTCCCGGAATTCCCAGAATATTGATGCCCCCTAACACTGCCCCTAGAGCGCGTTGATGGCCTTGGACAGTAAATTTGACTTTTGTTGTAACTGCAACAGCGTTAAGTACCCTAATTGTTTTTGTGGTTTTCTGGTGGGGTATTGTCGAAGTGATTACATTAACTTGAGTTCCGGTGTCGAGGAGGAAGAACACTTGTTGTTGATTACTTGGATTGGTGGGATCGTAGACAGTAAGTTCGGCGTAGGAACGGAGATCAGTGGGGTCAGGTTTGAGTTGGAGAAGGCCGCTGGCAGAGCCGACGTCCGTTATTTGTTTTTTGGCTTGTCCCCGAATTTGAATCCCAGTGTGTTGGCTAGACAATGTTGGCCCTCATTCCCAAGGATACGCAACTGCTGCTTTGTAAGTCCAGAGTGGCTGAGGAGGAATCTGAACATAACTCTTTCCTCCGCTGATCTTTGGGGTGACCACCATGACTCTCGCCGTAAGTCAAATTCCTGACGCCTCGGTCTTGGTGCTCCAACCGGATG
>NW_005842087.1:2186143-2272560 GCF_000455745.1 Alligator sinensis | reverse complement strand
GGAGAGGAATGGGCCAATGTGTGTTTTCCGAGACCACGTTTAGATCAGTGGCGCATCCTCCACTCCAAGCCGCTTGTCGGGTCAAGGTACTTGCCTCTTCTAGGTCTAGTATGTCGGATGCAAATTCCACAATCAGTCATCCCAGCCATATGGCCAGAGTTTCCTCAGGTTTCATTTTGGAATCCCTACAAAGTTCTTGTATCTCTGGTCGGGTGCGCGTGCGAGATGTAATGATGGTACGTGTGGTACCTCCTTCATCTGCGACATGCTTCATTAATGCTACTGGGTGAGCCGCAGCCGAGAAAGGGTTAAACTCATCAGGCGGTAGCACTGGATACATCTTCCCTCCCATTGCCCCCTCCCCATGGCAAGGAGGCGGGGCCGTTGGGAGCGACGTCACTTCCGGGGGCGGGCTCGCTGGGCGGATCTCCACCTGTTTTTCTGAAGCCCTGCCCCTCTTTTCCGGGTTCTCCGGACGGTTTGGGTTTCTCTCGACGCCATTTTCTGGCGGCGAGGCCATGCGACCGGCACTATTTTTAAGCGTCGGTTTGGAGTCCTCTACTGTCTGCTCCATTGACTCCTTGCCCACTGTATATAGCTGAGCCTCTAAGTTTGCATTTTCCCATAGTAGACCCGCTACTGAATGGAATAACATTTATTATTTTTCCCTTTTTCCACTTTGTTATCCCCCATCTTGCCTTGTGGCGACCCTTGGTCTCCAAGTCTTCTCGGAGCTGAATGAGGAGTTCATGACCACGCGACCCAGGCACTAAAGCCAGACAATTAAACCAATCCGTTGGGGTGGGTTCCCCTCCTTCCCTCAGGTATCAGGTGCACTGGGCAAACTCCTGAGCGGGGGTCAGCTTTTCCGCCTTCCTCACCTTCAACCCCGCTAGGGATAGGGTCGGTGTTTCCTCTGGAGGTCGATAGTAAACCTGCTTGCTGCCCATTACACACCCGAACTCCCCGACAGACAACTTTGTTCTCCACTCCTTTATGACTGCTCCTTCCCTTTTTACTGAGAAGTAGCCGTCAATGTTTCTTCAATCCCCTCCTTCTGCCTGGTGGTAGGAGATATGCACCCAGAGCTCATTTGCGCTTTCCACGCGGCGGATCCCGGTGCGCCAGGGGCAGCACTCAATTAGATTCATCTCCACCACCGTGCCCTTACATCCTGTTTGTGACGCCATGTCTCAGCCGGGTAGAGCCGACCGAGGGAAACGCTGGTTAATTAAGCGAACGTCAGGCGGGCTGGTGGATGGAGAGGCGAGACAGCGTATTGGTTGCAAAAATAGTTTTTACTTACGCCGCTGGTGGCCGCGACGCAGGCTGTAAAGGCTGCTTGCGTAGTTGCAACGAGTTGCTCCAACTGGCAAGAAACCGAGTCAGTGAGTCCACAGATGAACCGGGCATGCAGGGGAAGGGTACGTCAGGGATAAGCGCTCGGCGATGGGGAGAAAAAAATCGGTAGTTGATCAGGCTACTGATTTGCTCTGCCATGAGTCAGGAATTCTTTAAAGTCACTCTGCAGCGTGCTCAAAGTTCTCCAACTTGGGCGGAATTCGCACGGATTTTATACGGCTAGCGAGCTAATTACTAATTGTTAAGTAGGAATAATTTAGAATCAGCCAATAATGGGGTGCAAATTTACATACAAATGGCGGGAAACTTTTTGCACCGGGGTTTCCTCTCTGCAGCAGAAAATTCCACCGTGCAAAGCAGCTCCAATGTGGCGGGAAAATTCCACTGTGCCGAGGCACTAAAAATCGTTGGGTATAACAGGTGTCTTTCATTTATATTGGTGTCTCCTAAAGTGTATTGCACAAAATGATAGTCAAAAGAAGCATCGATAGACTTCTGTTCTATTGTTCTGTGCAGTATTATCTTTCATTTAGAAAAGAAAAATAACTTGAATATATAGGATTTTTCCCTGGTAATAGGGATAAAACTAGGAAAACTTTCTTATGTAGACAAACCATTCCTTTACTATTCCTATACCAGTAAAGTTAGACTGATGTGCCTGGATGACTTTCAAAGACTGATTTGATAGATTTTTAAGGGCAGAACAGGCAGTATATGTTATTAAATTGCATCTGTTTTCCTTTTTGTTGGGCCCGATAACTTGTGCTTGACTAAAACTTACCTTCCAGAAAGACACACAGTCTTGACCTAAAGATGCTAAGAAATGGATAATTGACCTCTTTCCTTGTTTCTAAAGATTAGTCCATCTTCACTGTTAAAAAGAAACACTGCCCTCCCACCCCCCGCAACTCATGTCTGATTTCTAATTTGAATTTTTCTGGCTTCAGTTATTAGCCACTAGTGGTTATTAGGACTTTTTTGTAAAAAAGTGCCTTAAAACCTGGTGGGGTTTTTTCTGCGTATAGGTACTTCAAGTAACTATTTCAAGTAACTCCTCAGTCTCTGTTTCTTATAAACCAAACAGAAGTGAGCCCTTTTAAGTCTCTCTTTGTAACGCAATTTCACTAGCTGTAGAATGATATTTGTGGCTTTTCTACAATCCTTCCCAATTTCCAACACACTTTTATAAAATGGCTGCTAAAACTTGGATGCTGTTGTCCACTGTTGCTTTTGTCAATGTCTTCTACAGAGGTAATATCACCTCTTTGCTCCACCTCTCTGTTCCCCTGTTTATACTTCTTAAGAATGCGCTTAAGAACTATCTTCCCCATAACTTTCATACCGTGAGCTTACATTGAGCTTCTTACTCCTAGATCCTTTTCTAAGTCACTCTTCTGAATGAGAATTTTCAGTTCTGTATGCATGGCCTGCCTTCATTGTCCATAGTTATATAACATTGTATCTGGCCATATTCATGCACATTGGGCAAGATTCTGTACCAACTATTTGGTTACTAAGTGGATTTGGGTGTCATTAGGGAGGAAAATGTCCAGCACTAGAAATGATTCTTGGAGAGGGAGCAGTACAACTGTGTAGTCTGCACTTCCCCATCTCCTTTGCCCCTTGTGCCTTCTCCAGACTGGGGTGATCCCAGTCTATGGGAGTGGCAGGAGCAGCAGCCTTCAGTGCCTTCTCCTGACCAGAATGCACCTGGTCTCCAGAAGGTACACATAGGATCCTTTCCCTTGGCTCCTCCTCCTCGTCCCCAGGAGCAGTTAAGCTGGGGAAAAGCGTTTAGATGTTCGGTCTGTCAGGAGAAACTCTCAGGAGTGATTTCCATGTGGTTGTTGACAGATTATTTTTCTCCTGAAGTGCCATTTTTGCTCCAGGAGAAAAGGCTTGAATGTCTGCACATGTTTGGAGAAGGATGACTCTCTTGGTAGAAACTGAACATCTGCACATAGCCTTAATTAAAGATTATTTGACAATACCTAATTACTAAAAAACCCCCTTGTTGACTGGCAAATTGAATGGATTAGGTTCCCATCTTTCCATTATCTTGCCGTGAATTGGCTCCTCCATTATTTTGTCTAAAGTTTGATGTTAGTCTAACAGGTCGGTTGCTAACTGACTCATCCTATTTTCTCCTTTTGAACCCTGGCAGAATTCAAGGAGGATGCTAAAAATTGTAGGGGGTTTCAGAGAACAGTCATGAGAATGATTAAAAAAAACTTCCTTATACTGAGCCATACAGAGTTGAGGGGCTTGATATGTCTAGTTTATCAAGGAGATAGTTAAGAGGTCATTTGATCCTTAGTCTAGAGGCCAATGGCATAATGAGCTTTCAATCGTGAATCTGAAATGAGACAAATTCATGCTCCAGATCAGGCATGATAAGCCATTGCCACACACCAGGTATTATGGTAGATTCTTTATCACTAGAAATTTTAAAATGAAGATTGGATTTTTGAACTAAAAATTATGCTCCAGTTCAAACAGGAATTAATTCAGAGAACTCCTCTGTCCTTTGTTTTGCAGCAGGTCAGACAATCACAATGGTTGCTTTTGTATTTATAATCTTTTAATTTTACTTTCCCAGTTTTCTTGAATTTTCCTTAATGCTAGGAAATTTATTAAATGAACATCAGCTATCTCGTTCAGGACTCCCAAGTGCAGGTCCTTTGGGCTTACTGATTTTAAAAACATTTATTCTTTGTAGCTACTGTTTTAATATCCTAACAGACTGAAAAGTGCTTTATCATCATTATGATAGAAGAAAGCATCATTCTAGTCTTTCCAAATGCAGAACAGATAATTTTAAAAAAATATTTAATAAATACTTTTGTATTATTATTAATAGTTCTTTCCTTGTAGTTTATTTATAAAATTACAATAGCAGACACTAACATCACCGTTTCCATCTAACAGTTGTGGTTTCTTTTGCTTTAAAAAAAAAAATACCTGTCTTAGTCTTGCCAGTCAGGGATATTTTTTCTTCATGTCTTTAGCTTTTCTTATGTATTTTCAGTACTTGATAATTTCTAGTTAATATTGCTATCTACTTCTCTGTTTTTGTCCCCTTCTTTATAAACAGCTTTAAAATGCTAAATGTTACCTACTGTATATTAACTGGCTTGAACTATGATCTCTCTGTTCCCCTTGACTGTAATCAAGTTATAACAACTGCTTTCTAGGCAGCCCTCAACCTCCAATCAATTAATTCATCTTTTGTCATTGTAATGAGGTCCACAATTATATGGTTACCTTGTGCTGGGTACAGTGCATTTTGTGTTAGAAGATTATTGTCTATGATTTAGAAATTTTTTCTTGCTGGTCATATTATACCTCCAGCATAGGTCTGAAATCACTCATAACAAAAAAATTATCTTCTCACACATTCTAGACAGGTGCTTAAGCAGTAAGCCATCCTTTTCTTTGATTTGATTGGATAATCTGTAACAGATTCCCAGTAGACCCTCTCCCCTACTGAACATTTTGACCCATATACATTCAGGATCCTGTAGTTCTGAACCATCAATAATGCTAAAACAAGTCATGTTTTCTTTAAGGTAGAATGCCACCCATGCCTCTCTTTAGTATTCTAGTCATACAATTCATTCCACTAGCTTTGAAAAATGACAGATATAAATCTTTTTTCTTACCAGTGAGAACTTCTAGTTCTACTGCTTAGCAATGATATATAAATAACTGAAAACTCTCCCTTCCTTCACTTCCCTTACCACCTTGACTCAATTTGTTTAGGACATGCTGAGTTTGCATTTGGATCACATTTGATCCTAGCTCCAGCTACTTTCCAGCTGAGAATATTAGCCATCCCATCCCATGTGATGCAGGCTGCTCTATTCATAAAAATCCTTCTCCCATTGGAATATGGCCTAATCTTCCATGAATCAAATCATTCAGCCTCTTTTGTATAGCCAGTGGCACACCTTCAGTATTTTTTGTTGCTTTGTCTATCGTCTATTCAGGGATGCTTTATTTCTGCACACTAAAGTGTAAATATTAAGTAATAGTTTTACTGGTATAGTTCAGAACATTCTTCTTCTAGCATGAAAGTTACTTTTTTCAGCTTAGCTTAAACCACTTTCAAAATAAAATGAGGTAAAGTGAAAAAAGCATATTTATTCTGGCACAAGAGTATCCACACATGGAGCCCATACACATAAGGAGTTGTTACTCTATAACTTTAATGATTTAAATTCTTGCTTAAACTTATACCATTATAACTTTCCCGGGTAGACAAGCTATAAGACAAGCCAGATAGTTAACGTTTTAAGCTCGTCAAACAAGCCTTAATTCAAGCACCCACACTGCCATTTTTAAGTGCAGGGATGCTGATATACAAGATATGGTGGTGCTCCAATTAGAGTAGCTCTCAGAGCCTCTCTAATTAAAGTGTTCCCCTCCCCCACCCAGAGCACTTGTAAAAGCACTTTAAAATGTCAGCTCACATGCTGATAATGGATGCTTGCTCAGATGTTACTGATGCTAGTTTATATGTTAATGTTACTATTTTTTGCTTTTGACCAAAATGTAAAAGAAAGGAGAGGAAGTATATGACAAACTTCCTCAGCACTTACCAAAGTTCAAGAGTGATGGACTAGATGGCATGGCCCCCAAAATGAATTTGATGGGTGGTTGCTAAAAATGTGGGTAAAAGGGACAGCAGGAAAGAGGATGAGATTGATTTCAATTTCTTGAAGTGCAGCTCAGTTTTGAAGGTTTGGAAAACACTGCTTATGTCTACATTAATCTCCAATTCTCCCATTTATTTACATTTTCCTAATAATACTTAGACTGTCAGTATTACTAATTCTGCTTCATAGAAATAATGATATTCTCTAACATGTCAATAATAATCCCCAAATTAAACCCTTTGGGGTTTGGCATGCCACGCCAAGGCCTGCACCTTTGCACCCTGGAGCCTTGCCACTAGTCCAATTGGTTTTGGGGCCCATGGCAGCTTCCATGTGTTGTGATGGAAAAAAACAAACTCTTGCACACACTGGGCCAGGTACATGGATCACATCCAGTTTTGAACTTACAACCTTGCTGGTCTAGAACACAGGATACATATCACAACACCAGACTTCAAGAACATCTACTGGCCTATTCCAAGTCACTTCCTACTGCATGACCACACAAACATACATCGGCTTTCCCACCAACACCCCACATTAAATAATAATAATAATAATAATAATAATAATAAAAATAAAATGTAAACCCTTGACTGATGGCCCTGTGCCCTGCAAGAAGAGGCCATAGGCAGCCACAAACATCCCCCTTTTCCCTCCTGGCACCATGCATAGCCTAAGAGACACAACAAAAGCCTGTAGGGCTACTGGCTTCTTTGTTCTTGAGCCACAACCATCCCGGCTGCCCCAAAATTAAAAAGAACAAAAGAGGCCATTTTGGCCCCACCAACTTCCCCTTTTAGACACTTAGTGCTCTGAATGAATCACGGGCCTAAATCTGGCCGAGGCCTGCACTTCTTCACCCCAGATCCTTGCTACTAGTCCAGCTGGTTCTGGGGCCCATGGCAGCTTCTATACGTTGGGGGGAACTTCTGGCAGGGACCAGGCCTTGGATAGGTACAAGGGTCAAACCTAGCCTTGAGCTTAGAACCTGCTGGTCTAGAACACAAGAGGCACACCACAACACCAGACTTCAAGAGTAGCTACTGGTTTATTCCAAGTCTTGTTCAACTGCATGGCCACACTAGCATACATAGGTTTTCCCACCAACACCCCACATTAAATAATAATTACATTAAAAAAAAATGTAAACCCTTGACTGATGGCTCTGTGCCCTTCAAGAAGGGGCCATAGGCAGCCACAAACATCCCCCTTTTCCCTCCCGGCACCATGCATAGCCCAAGAGATGGAACAAAAACCTCCAGGGCTGCTGGCTTCTTCGTGCTCAGGCCATAACCGTCCCGCTGCCCCAAAATTCAAAAAGAACAAAAGAGGCCGTTTTGGCCTCACCAACTTCCCTTTTCTCATGGAGACTCCGAGTGCTCTGAATGAAGCATGGGCCTTTTGCACCCCAGAGCCTTGCCGCTAGTCCAGTTGGTTCTGGGGCCCATGGCAGCTTCCATGTGTCGTGGTTGTAAAATGAAAGTATTGCGCGCATGAGACCTGGGGCAGGGACAGCTGACACATGCAGCCTTGAAGTCACAATATTCTGGCCCAGAACAGAGCAGACAAACCCCTATGTGAGACAGCAAGGGCAACACCTTAAAGGGGTTCTGCATGACACACCAAGGTCTGGAGCTTTCCACCCCAGGGCCTTGCTACTACTCCAATTGGTTCTGTGGCCCAGACCACCCCCCACCCCCCTTCCCAGGTCCCAGGACCACACTCCCATATACTCCCTCACCCCACACCCACAGCCCCCATACCT
Source organism: Alligator sinensis (assembly GCF_000455745.1). NCBI lineage: Eukaryota > Metazoa > Chordata > Crocodylia > Alligatoridae > Alligator > Alligator sinensis. The sequence goes on along the minus strand of NW_005842087.1, from coordinate 2,264,772 downwards.
ATGCACCCCCCTACAACCTGTCCCACATACACTATCAGCCCCCCACAAACCTCTACCCACCCTCCCATGCTCCCCACAGTATACAAGAGTAAGACTTCATTTTAAGCTATTGTGCTATCACCTCTATGTACACTACACAGATGCATTTGTTAATGAATGTTGTAGATGTTTGGTTTTTAGAATTAATTTGGTGTGTTTTTGATTCTGAGATGGCAAAACCTCTTGCTGAAAGGAATATTTCTGGAGGCAAAGGGAGGGGCTTCTGGTGGCAAAGTTTTGGGGTCAGCGGACAGGACTTCTGGCCCAAAGATGGTGACCAGAGGCATGGGAAATTCATATGTGAATACCTTGCCTCATTAGTTTTATAAAACTGGTGATGTTTGTTATATCTAGGATTAACAGTAATCACATCCAGCTCTGATGCATTTGTGATTTACTTTCCTAATAAGCAGTTTTTGCTGAAAGTGTTTATTTTTGATTGTAGGTTCTGTAGAATTTCAAGTGTATGATTACAATTCAAATCCCCAAAAGACTAGATGTTGCCCAAATGTGATTTTATTTTGTACGTTTCAAGGTCCGAGTCAGCATTAGCAATGAAATATTGTCTTAGACTTCTGGCTTTGGCCTTTGTCTCCATAAATGCCTCATTAGCATATAGAATTCTTGATATTTTCTTTGGTAAAGATCAGTAGAGAAGTTTAGCTAGTCTCAACATTTCATACCTGGGTGTAACAACAGATTGATAAGAAATGAGGCAAGTACATGTTTTCATCTTACAAAAATAACGGCCCATTTAAAATAATCAGACAACCAGCTACTGATTGTTTGGCATACTGATAAACAGTATTCAGGTCAACTTTTTGGACTGGTGAATTTACTTATGCATGCTTATTAAACAGAACAAAAACGAGAAGCCTTTTCTTTCACATTCTAAGCAAAACACTGTAAATTATTTATTTGATAGATTTATAGCCGTTATAGATGTTATGCATATATAGGTTTTCCTTAGTCTGTTTTTCTGAACACACTGAGGATTAAAATAGAATCTTCTATCTAATGTTTACCATTACAGTTATAAAACTTTTGTTATTTGATTACAAGTAGCAAAATTTTGACTAACTTAGGGTTGTGTGTGTTGGTGAATGAGCAGTGGAAAGACCCAAGTAATACCTGATGCAGAAATTCAGTGTGCATACTGCACATACCAATATCTCTTTATTACAGAAAATGCATGTTAGACATAGGGTGTCAAATAGGACAACTTTCCCACCTAGCTTTCGCTGTATGAGTACTGGATTAAAATGCAGTCCTAATGGACTGCATTATTATTATATTTCTACCAATGGAATTGCGGTTCCAGGGGAAAAAAAAGCCTAAAGGTGCGTTTACATGTTCAATTACTGCACTTTAGGTAATGTGCATTAAATCTAGTATCTTCATTGTGAGGTACTAGAAAACTGTGCATTAGCCTATTTTAATGCGCATTAGCTAAAGAACATGGGGCATTTTTACACTTGTAACTGTCACAGCACCGAGTGCTTTGAAAAGCTCCTGGTGCTGCAATGCTTGCAGTTGTGTAAGCAACAAAATGCATGTCAGTGCTGAGAAAATGGCGGTGGTGCACTTTTGAACTGAAACACCTCAGAGGTGCTTTAGTTCAAAAGCACGCTGCCACCATTTTCTGTGCACTGATGTACATTTCACCGCTTATACAACTGCATGCAGCGCAGCGCAGTTTGTCTCAGTTGTGTGGACCAGACTCAATTAAATTGAGTCTGCTACGAAGAGGCAGATCTCTATTGAGTCATGGGAAAAAAAGTATGTGTATAAATGTCCATGTTTGTTGTGGGGTGTATTTGGTAGCTGTGTTGGTCTGAGACAAAAAGACATACAAGAAACTAGAACTCTTGTTTCCAAAATGATAACTTTTATTAGACATAACTGGAAAATCGCAAGAAAATTGTCATTTTCTGCAAGCTTTTGGGATCAAAGTGCCTTCATCAGGCTCTGGGAAAAGTATAGATGGTACAAGATGGTAAAAAGTCCCCATAGGTAGGAAATAAACTTTATTTTTGCATGGTTTTGTGATGCTTTAATACACATTACAATAGTCTAATGCAGGTTAAAGCACACATGTAGATGCATCCTGTGTGTACAAGCATTTAAACAGTTTCTATTGGATCAAAAATGGTGGGCCTAGTAGAAACTTCAACCTCATTGAACACAGTAGAAGTGTCTTTAGGTAGAGTATCTACCAGAGGAATAAATGCTTTTACACTTTTACTATTGAAAGGAACCTTTGCACCTCCCTCTAACATCCATCCCTGCATGAAGAGCTGTACCCCCTGCCCACCTCCAAGGGGACAGTCTGTGACTTGGCCAGACTCCACTGCTCTGGCTGAGTCACAAACCAAACCCCTTCCACTGTCAGCTCTGGGGCTGTGCAGCAGGTATCCTCCCCAATCCTCCAGTACCCCCATAACCCCAGACCCCACAGACCCTGTACCATTCCCTGAGCTCTCTGAACCCCTTCCCCCCACCTCCCTCCACTACACACAGACCCCAGACCACACACTGTTCCTTGAGCTGGACCCCCCCTGACACAGACCGGGTTGTCTTGGCCTCCACTGTTCCCAGATCCCTGTGACCTATTCTTCCTGGACCCTGCCTGAATGGCTGGTCTATGTTGTCAGGCTCTCTTTCCTGTGTGGGCCTGTCAGTGCTGTTTGGGTACAGGACAGGGTGGAGACCTGGATCCACCAGACCCCACTGTCATCCCCAAACAACATTGACTGCTGGGAATGGAGACCACAGACATGGGCTGGGTGATAGAGCTCCTTCTCTACAGCAGCAAGGGCCCCAGGAGCAGCATGAGCAAAATTGTACTGCAGCTAGTGCCCTAGCTGAACCACGGGCAAAGCCCTGCTCAGCCAGAGCCCCAGCTCAAAATGGACTTGATCTGAGTCTGCTGTCTGGTAGCTGGGAGGAAAGGAAGAGGTGTTGTGAGGAGGGAGAGATGTGGTCCTCTAGCAGCCAGCCAGCAGCCAGCCCTGACCTTGGGTGCTGTTAATTGTGTCCAGGCAGACTGGGCAGCCTGCAAAGTATACTGGACTGCATGCTCTGGGGCTCCCAAGCTAGGTGCTCTCTGTCATATGGTCTGTTTACAGAGCATACAGCTAGCTTTGTGAATGGTTATACTCTATTCGACTTGTAGGGCTGCCAACTGCTTAAATTAAACTGTTTCATAGTTTAACTTAAAACAGTTCATTTGAATACTTGCATGCACCCATAGTCAAGGAAAGCATTCTTACTTTATTGGTATAAGAGTCCAGTCACACTTTCTACATCAGGGAAAGAATATGGCCAAGTCATTGCTGACTTCCATATTGACAGAAAAACAGAAAATGATCCTGGCTATAATGGCCATATTTGTCTTAGAGTACAGCAATGCAAAATCATAGTCAGCTGTTTTTGAGAAAGATGGAAGAAAGCAATCTATGTTGGAAACAACCTAATCTCTGGTGCAGATACAGTCTTGGAGTCTGTATTTCTGTTTACTTATCTAAGCGTTAATCTGGAATAACTACAGTGAAGTGAATGTATAGTGGTGTAAGACACCTTTGTTTCTTGAGGAAATATTTGCCCATAGTATCTTTAGTGCTACTTCTGTTGGACAGCTTTTAAAATATCATCAATATTCCCTCTGGCTCCTGGGGAATCGACACGATAAGCATTCAAAACAGTTTGGCAGCAGTTGTCAGAACAGAAGATGGGTAACAGGGTAATATATCATCATCAAATTCAAACTCCTTCAAGTCATGCATACAGATACAAACACACACAGACATATATGTAATGAACAGAGAAAAAGCCATAAAAACAATACTCAGATCTTTGAACCATAAAAAAAATGACAATGGAAATGTCTTACTGCCCTTTTTGCTGTTATTGTAAATAGGAAGGAATTTTTTAAAATCCCAAATCAACTCTAAAAACTCTGAAGCAATCTGGATAGCAACATGATTCTTCCTTACCTATTATTAGGAGCTCCGTTAGATAATTAGTACATCTTTTCAACTTGCACATTTTTAAAAAGATATTAGCTTTTATCACTTTGACATGTCTATCCTTTTCAGAACAGGAAAGAAAACACAGTGAAACTCAGCAATGGTCTTTGATACAAAAGTTAATGTTCTTTGAATGAAAAAGAGCTAACTCAGCAGGTATCAATCTGCTGTGATGTCTCAGCAGCTGCTAATTACCAGGCACAGGAACTCAATGATAGTTATTATGCTGGTTTTTGAAGTCAGTGTCTTGCACAGGAAGTACAGATGTTTGGATGAAGGGTCACTGATTGTTGGACCTGTCTCTTCAAGTGTTCTGTGACTCAGGGATATTTCTGTGTATCACCAAGTTCAATAATCTCTCTCTCCCTCCCAATGTTTCACATTCAGTGACTCCTGCTGCTAGATCACACACAGGCACAGAGGGTTCTCTTTCCTACTTAGAGGAATTGAAGGGAAAAAAATCTAAGTGAAGTGTGTATTTGCATTGCGGAGTAAGTCTCTCTTTGTGGACTGCATTTGCTTAAATTTGGGAAATTTCCTTTGATAACATTCCCTGGATGATCTCATTTACAGAACTTTACACAGGCAGGGGCAAAACAGAATATTAAGCAAACACAGGTTTCTCATCAAATTAGAAATATCCCTTCACTTCCTGTGCCTCCAGTGTGTGATTATTTGTGATGGATGAACTTCAAAAAGTGATTACTATTGCTATTTTTATCATACTCAAAGCGTGCTTGGTGCTTTATGAGCAGGATGATGAAAAGATCCCTACCCCAAAGAGCTTAAGAATTTGAGTGAATAAAATATAGAAGAAGAATGGAGTAATAAATGCAACAAACAGGAAAACTAACAGTATGCTGGCATATTTTGTTAGTTCTGTAATATTGTTAGATTCCTTGTTCTGAATTGTAAATTTGTTAGCACTTCTTTGGGAAAAGGTTTCTATGTGCCTTTGAGAAGACCTCTGTTTTAGAAAGTGATTGAGGATACATACAAGCATTATCTTTAGATTGACCTGGCCAGGGTTACATTAAACAAAATGCCCACTTGTGCAGGCATTTGACGGGTTTAATTCAGCAAAAAAAATGGTGCGTTCCATCTAAGTTCACCTCAGGAAGTGCCCTAACTTGGATCAAGAAGGGTTTAACTCGATCTAGGAAGGGTTAACATAATCTAATGAATACCTGAATGCATTTGCAGCACAGCCCAGCCCCTTGGCTGAGAAATCCAGCTGCCTTGGGTCTGCTATTCCTAGGAGACCTTGATTGGGTCAGCAGCAGTGCAGATCAGGGGATTGGGTAGTAGTGTATATGGGGATCTGGCAGCAGTGTGAGATGGGACATGGAAGCAGGGTAAGTGGGGAACTGGGCAACCATGTGGGTCAGGGGACAGGGAAGCAGTGTGTTCTGCTGTCCTATTCCCTGAAATCCTGCTGCCACATTCCTTGACCCATGCAGCTGCCTGATCAGCAGCATAGGTCAGGGGCAACACTATGGTTCAAAGGATAGAGAAGCAGTGCATCCCTATCCCCTGCCCAATCCCCAACCTGTCCCCAACTTGCGCTGCCACCCATCCCTTGCTTGCCCCTGCCCCGACCCCAACCTGTGCCACCCATCCTCTGCCTGATCCCACATCTAATCCCTGGCCTGATCCTTGACCTGCAGTGATTTATATCCCAGAATGCTCCCCTGCCTGATCCCCAACCTGCTCTACTGCCCATCCTCCACCTGTGCTGCTATCCTACCTGATCCCTGACCTACACTGCTTCCTATCCCTGCATAATCTCCTACCCAATCTACACTGCTGCTCTCCCCTACTTGATCCTTCATCCATGCTGCTGCCCATTCCCTGCATTCCCCACCAATGCTGCTACCTGATCCCAGACCCTAGCCCTAGCTGTTGGTTTGTACTCACTACGTTGCTTCTAACTTCCTGGCTCCGAGCAGTGTTGGCAGCCCCAGTAGCACCAGTTCTCACCCTGGTAAAGCCGGAGCACTGATAATTTGAATTCAAGAGGGAGCTTGCTTTTTCCCCTGTTGACTGAAGGGAAAAAACACCTCATCTTGAATACAAGTAAATAGGGGAGCCTGGCTGCTTGCACCACTCTTGGCAGCAGTGAACAGCAGCTGAAGTAAGCTGCCTAAACCTAGCCTGGGTAGGGTGAGTGCTTATTCCTACCTTTAAAGAAGTGGAGAAATGGCAAGTAGAGCCATCTGGTTTGTATTAGCTTTCAAATGGCCTGCAGTGCAAAGCACACCTGAATGCGCAGTATGTGTGTCTCTGGTGTCACATACATCATGGACTGCGTTTGTCTGGATGTGGCCATAGGGGTTATTAGGTGTTCAGGCAACATCCTCCTTGTAGTCTCAACCACACATGTTAATGTTTAGAGCAATAGCAGTTTTTGGCTTAAATCTATTTTTTTGCTAGCATGCATTCCTGAGCACAGTTAGAATGTTTGACGGCCACAAACACGCACCTCCATCCTGGCACTCAGACATGCCAAATTCACGCTTTATTAGTTTTAAATCTTTGGCCATGGAGGTATTCAGCAGTATGTTGCAAATTGTGGTCACCTAAGCCTTCTGCACCAAAAGTATAGGGTCCTGCCATGTAATCATGAGCTTATGATGCACACTTGATAACATATAACAATATGCTACACACATAAGAGCTTAACGTATTAAAGTTCATTGGGACTTTTCCGTTGATGTTAGAGGTTTGGATAACACCTATAGAGAGTACCTTGTACATTACAAACCTTGGTTCTGATCCATCCCTTCTGTGTCCTAATGCAAGTCTGCTTGTAGCAGGTGGACCAGATTGCTGGATAGGGATTTGCCTTTAGTAGAAGCAGAAATGGATTTTGCAAAAATCATGCCCTATCTGCAAAATTTGTGATGAGTTTATTGAATCTGCTAAAGCAATTGCTTTCTTGTGATTTCAAAAGACAGTGTAACTAAACTATTTATTTGTTTAGCTTTCCTTATTGTAAAAGAAAGAACCATGGTTTGATAACAGTTTTCAAATACAAAAAATGTTGCTGTAAAAGGACTATAGATTAATTATTTTATCTGTCCACTGGCAACAGGAAAAAATGTGCTTAAACTGCACCAAGGGAATGGATATTAATAAGAACTTTCTTTATATGACAGTGGTTGAGCACTGGAATTGATTACTCAGAGAAGCTGTGGAATTTCTGTTGCCAAAAGTTTTTAAGAGCAGTTCAGACAAATGTTGGTTTGGGACGTTTTAGACAGGAATGATTCGGCCCTGACCAGGGGGTTGGCTTAGATGGCTTCTTGAGGTAACTTCCAGCCTTGGTTTTCTGTAATTTTGTGTATTACTGCTGACGTGAGCAAGTTAAATCATACAGCTTTCCAAAGAATTCTTTCTCATCTCTACTGCCTCAAATAATTATGAAATCTTTAAGATGATTCCAGACAGGCCTTTATGTTATATTAAGGAAGGTTTATGCTTATGTACAAATTCTGTTTTAGTTTATACTTATCTAAGTCTAGGTTTCCAAGGACTTATGTATAAAAAAATACATAAAATAATGAAAAACAAGATTTTTTAAAATAGCAAATTTTTACTCATACTGTGCACTATCAGGCTCTTCCCCACATTCTGTATATAAGGCAAAATATATAAGGTTTTCTCCATAAGGTGAAAAATAACAAAGAAATATTTTTTAATATTTATAACATATTAAATACATGTATGTTCTAATGAACTATAGTGAAGGACAGAAAACACTGGCATCTCCAATACACATCCTAGTCAGAGGCCCAGCTTAAGAACTATATGTTGCTTAAGATTAGTTTAAGTCAGTAGTTTTCAAACTTTTAAAAATCAAGGCACATAACTTTTGTGAATTGTGGCAACAACTAACTTAGTACAGTATTTATCTCCTTTTCTAAGGGGCTGGGCAGTGGCAGCGGGGGCAGAGGGGAACAGTGACAAGTCAGGGCCTCAGCCTTTGCTTATTTCCTTACACTTGGCTTGTCTCTTTATATCTTATGGCACTTTTCAAAGGATCTCAGGGCACCCCTGGGTGCTCTAGTACCCTGGTTAGGAATCACTGGTTTAAGGGCTTTAATGGAATCATAGTGCATTAGAGCTTATGCTAGCCCTCTTTACTGAAGTGAATCTCACCTCCACATAAAAGGAAGAAAACAGTAGGAGCAATAGAAATGAGCTCCCCTTGATGTAAACTCTGACTGAAGCAGACCACTTCTGTCAGCAAAAGCATAGACAGAAGTGACAATTTGTACCTTATCTGGCCTCTGAAAGCACTCTACAGCTGTGACCAAACACAAGTACATGGCTGCAAGGCACTTGAAAAGGGCCCAATCCTGTGACAGTCTGAACCTGGAAGGCGCACCAAAGTGGAGCACCTTCATTAACTTGTGTTTGGGTGCATTGAGAGCAGGGGTGGGAAGGGGGGAAGGGAGTAAAGAGAGCTCATTCTAGGGATTTCCTAGCCAGCCCTGGAGGATGGGGCAGGTGGATTGGAGCACGCCTGATGTGGGTGGCTCCAGTCTCCCCACCCTTCACTCCAGCACAGTCTGGGGAAGCCCCAGAATGGGCCTCCTTCCCCGCCTTCTCTCTCTCCCATCCTGAGACAGCACCAGAGTCCAAGAGAGGTGAGACAGAGCTAGTGGAAGAGGCTGCAGAGATGCATCCTTTCTCCCTGGATTGGGTCCAAGTTGGAGCCCAATCTCTACACCCTCCCAACCCAACAGCTAATGTCTGTTGGACGGGAGAATCAGTTTAACCTATGATGCTTTCTGTGAAGCACCATGAGTTAGACCAGGGAGCTGCATTTCAGTCTGTACCTCAATAGGTGGTACATCCTCTGCCTGTCCTTTTCTGAGAGAGAAAACAAAATTGTCAATTAGTGCCAAACGTGGCTCGATGGCATCTTGCTTAGAGCTTCAATTGTCTTTTGTTGGCTTTCTCTTCTCCACAAGACAAACCAATAGAATTCAGGAAGTATGCTGAGTATAGTCTGTTACTTTTTATCTTTTCCCTGTATAATAAAAATAATATTGCTGTGTTGAAAAGACTATATTATCAGTGATGTGTTGTCAAAGCACAATGTGTACTTACTGGTTGAACCAAACACAGAATTTCCTAATATCAACACGAGAATAGATCTTCTTCAAACCCAAAGCATTCAAAATATCTCCCAGTCTCTCTTGGCAATATTTAAAACAAAATAAAAATATCTGAGGAAACTTTGCACATCATGAATCACTTCAGAATATACATCCATTTTGTTTCTCTCTTGTGTCTGGATTTAATTCCAGACTCTGTTAGTACTACTGCTTTGCCTTTGGATGGTGTGTTTTCATTCCATGATCTCAGAAAACTCTGACTTTACAATACCCTTGGTGTGTCAGTTGTTACTATATCTATTCTACAGATGGTTCAACTGAAAAGGTGAGAGGATCAGGGCCAAAACTTTAAGAAAGGAAACCAGAGGTTCATGTAAAACAGTTAAGAAGAATTTGCATAATTACAGATATGTCCCATTTTTTTTGTGAGTGCCCATGTAAGTTAGCTGCTACTCCGTTTTAGTTTTCTTTGAAAATGTAGCTACCTACTTGTAATGGCTAGAAAATGGTATTTAGAGGTTTGCTTTTGGGAAGTGGCATGTAGGTAAAGAAGATAAGCATTAGAACAATGGTCATAAATCCAGTGCCAACAGCTTGTACATGGCAGTTGAGTCATTGGTTGGGAATGAAATCAGGAGGGCCGAACTGCAATTTTTCTACTCTGACCACCACACCACGCTACACCAAGCTGTGTCTAAATCACAAAGCATTACAGGAAGGGCTATTTCCTTACTGGTATTATAACAGCAAATTGATTTGTATAAAATAATGAAAGACCTGAAATTTCACATACAACTCAAAACAACATTTATTATAGGTGAAGAATACTGGTTAAAGGTGAGCATCTCACTGGAGGACCAAGCTTCTGTTTCTTCTGGCTCATGCTATTTTTGTGTACTCTGTGCCACCTTTTTTCCTGTTTTTTAAATTTTTTTTTGCTACTGGGAAATCCTGGTAGCAAATCTTTCTCCTGCACTGCAAATTAACAGCACAGGGCATATTTTAATGTTCCACATGTGGTTTGTGGCACCACAAGAGGTTTGTGGTGCCACAAACCACAAGTGCCTGCATGTGGGGATGCAGTCATTATAATAATTTATAATGCATAATTATAAAGCATTTATAAACATTGCAGATAGTAGCAATAATAAAAATAGTATTTTTATATAACTCCTGCCTTGCAGTAGTGACTTAGTAAGCTAACATTTACAACCCAGATTGGGCAAGGAATATCATCTGCCTGTAACAGGTATGGACCCTGTGTTAGGTAAGGTAGGAGTTGGCTTAACTAATAATACTTATGGCCTTGCTGACCCCTGTTATCCAAAACACATAACATTCCTGATGAACTGCTTTATGTAAAATGCAAATAGTTGCTAAGGAGGCCTCCTGGTATTCCAAGTTATTGCTTGAATTTGCTATATAATTTCTGAATAATTTCTCTAAATTATATTTTCCTTTTATAAATTAATAAAAACAGTTTTTCATTTTGAAAAAACCTATTGAGATTTGACTGAAAAGTGCTGAGAGCATGGAAAAGCTCTCATAGCTATCATTATTTAAGAAAAATATTACAGAAAATGGCCAGGATTGTATATCCTATATCATAGGGCTTCATCACAATATTTAATCTCAGACCTACATGAGCTCTAATAACTTGACCTTACTATCTTTTGAGTGGATATGGAATGCTAGAAGATAGAAACTATGTGCATTTATCTCTCAAGATTTTAGTATGAATAGGAGGACTGACATATCGTTTTTGCCATGCAAGGAAATATATGATGCTACTCCTTTTTTCTAGATAGGAGAATGGAGTAAGACAAATAATACATACTAATAATCAAATAATCGGTCAAGAAAGAGGCTATTCCAGGAAAAGTTTTTTCCTGTAAAATGTTTCTTTTGGCATTATCACAAGTTAATTGTGGGAGGAAAATGGGGATTTCCAGTGATAAATCTAGAGAGAGATATAGCAATCATGCAACTTGTATATCATCATTGTTTGCACCAATACAGACTGGGGAATGATTGCCTAGGCTGCAGCACTGTCGAGAAGGACCTAGGGGGTTACAGTGGACCATAAGCTGAATATGAGCCAACAGTGAGCTCTTCTTGCAAAAAAAAAAAAAAGAAAGAAAAAAAGAAAAGAAAAGAAAACCAACAACATACTGGGTTATATTAACAGCACCAGAGAGTAGGGAATGGATTCAGGCAGATCTGGATAGGTTGGAAAAATGGGCAGAATGAAATAGGATGCAGTTCAACAAGTGCAAAGTGCTGCACCTGGGCAAAAAGAATCACCAATACACTTACATGTGGGGGGATGACCTTCTCAGCAGCACAGCAGCGGAAAGGGATCTTGCAGTCATAGTTGACTCCAAGATGAACATGAGTTGTCAGTGTGACAAAGTGATCAACAAAGCTAACCACACTGTATCATGCATTAGCAGATGTATGACAAGTGGGTCCAGGGAAATGACGCTTCCCGTCTATGCGGTACAGGTCAGGCTGCAGTTGGAGTACTGCATCCAGTTTTGGGCGCTGCACTTCAAGAGAGATGTGGAGAATCTTGAGAGGGTTCAGAGGAGGGCCACTCGTATGGTCAGAGGCCTGCAGGCAAGGCCCTACGAGGGGAGACTGAGGGACCTAGATCTCTTTAGTCTTCGCAAGAGAAGGTTGAGAGGTGATCTTGTGGCTGCCTATAAATTCATCAGGGGAAGGCAGCAGGGAATAGGAGATGCTGTATTTACTAGGGCACCCCCTGGAGTAACTAGGAACAGTGGACACAAATTGACAGAGAACAGATTTAGGTTGGACATTAGACAGAACTTCTTTGCAGTAAGGGTTGCCAGAATCTGGAATGGGCTTCCAAGGGAGGTGGTGCTCTCCCCTACCTTAGGGGTCTTCAAGAGGAGACTGGATAAGCACCTAGCTGGGGTCATCTGACTCCAGCGCTCTTTCCTGCCCAGGGCAGGAGGTCAGATGTGATGACCTACTGAGGTCCCTTCTGACCCTAACATCTATGAAACTGTCACTTGCAAATAAAGGAAAGTGATTCAGCACTGTTGAGGCCTTACCTGGAGTACTGTATCCAGTTTTGTGCCACATGCCTCAAGAAGGATGTAGACAGTTTGGAGAGTCCTAAGGAGAGCAATGAAAATGATTAGAGGTCTGGGAGGAAAGACTTATGAGGAAAAGCTAAAAAAAATGGGTTATGTAGCCTAGAGAAGAGAAAACGGAAGGGGAATTTGACAATAGTCTTCAAATACTGGAAGGGCAATTACAGAGAATGGCGATGGGCTATTATCTCTGGCCTAAGTGACAGGAATAGGAGTAATGGCCTCAAGATTCAGCAGGGGAATTTAGGTTGGAAATTAGGAGGAACTTCCTGACTAGGAGGGTGGACAAGTACTGGAACAAGCTACCTAGGGAAATTGTGGAATCTTCATCTTTGGAAATTTTCAAGAGCAGGTTGGGCAGACATTTGGCTGGGATGGTTTAGTAAGGGATGTTCTTGACTTGAGCAGGGTTTTGGACCAGATGATCTTGTGAGGCCCCTTCCAGCCCTACTTTTCTATGATCCTGTATTTTAATTTCTGCAGGAACAACAAGAAAAATATACCAAAATCTTCTTTCTGGTTTTGCTGTCTCTTAACATGTTGAACTCTCACTGAAGTCTGTAGGACATGTGCATACAGATCTGCCACAGATCCAAGCCCTGTATCACACTGTATTTACTTTGTAAATTATCACTTTGTACATTAAAAAAATATGGTAAACACTAGGACTATGAGAATGGTGCCGTTAAATTCCCTTAATGATTCAGTATCTTATAGTCACTTTAGAATAGGCTGAGTCCCAGATGATAAAAAAAACAACCTTTTTTGCTCTGTCTTTTGTTCTTTAACTTTAATGGTCAGCAATATTCCACACACACACACACACACACTTCCCAAACACACCCCACCCTCTCCCAAAAAGATGATGTCATCACACCAGTGTGCTACACATATTTAGCATGTGATCCTTAGTGAGAACCTACGTCTCCAATATCTCAGTTTAAACTGAAAATCAATTCTCTTTGCAATGTACATCTGGAATTTTGTAACTGACTTTTGAAGTTCACTTTCACCTTAATATCCGAATTGCATTGACCTCTGAGGTTACGGGCTGCTGTCATCTCAGTTTGAACAAACACTCACAACTTAATTAAGCCACTAAGTTCTTCTGGTTTGAGTTGAAGCCATGTGAAACAACAGAATTTCTCATCGTTTCCATCCAAACTTGGCACAGCTTGCTCATAGCTCAATCCAGATTTGTGAACCTCAGTGAATTTTATTGATGAACCTGGCTCAGGTTTGGCTTTGCATTGAAACTTGTGCTCTTGCATTCAAGTTTGGCTGAGCACATTCTAAAGCAAATTTAAAGTACATGGATATGGTAGTTTATTTTTCCTTTTTAATCAAAACACTATCTCTAGTACTACTTTCTCCTCAAGTCGAGCATATTTTCTGCCAGGCAAGTATATAATTGGAGTAGAAGCTGTTTAAACTATGCTATCTGTAATGCAAAGAATATGAAGTATTAAAGCATTTTGAGCACCACTCTAAATAAAAAGGATTTTTATAAATGGCACTATCTCTAATGAGTTGCTGCTTGAAAAGTATAAATATTCTTTCATAACTTTGCCATGCATTTCTGAACATTATCACATTTTTTAAAAGAGAAGATAGGGGAAAACATTTTGTTTTTCACCATTGAAATGTGTTTCTGAAAATTGTATTAAATTGGTTATTTTCAAGATCCAGATTATTTTTAAGATTTGTTTACTGGCTACAAACGTGAGCCTCATCCATGTTCAGCATATTTCATTTGTTCATTTTCTTTATTTTGGCTTTTTTTACAGAACCGCCTAAAGTTGTCATTTCACCTAAGAATCAGTCATTTACCACTGGCTCTGAGGTGTCTATCCGGTGTTCTGCAACAGGTTATCCAAAGCCAACAATAGTCTGGACACACAATGACATGTTCATTATTGGCTCAAACAGGTAGGGTGCTGGGCTTTTTACCCTTTCTCTTTTCTATTTTACTGTTTTCTTAGTGACGGCTGAATTTTTGTTTATTCACAGGTATAGGTTCATTCCAGAAGGCACCTTGATAATCAAAAGGGCGATTCCAAAAGATGCAGGACTTTATGGTTGCTTGGCTAGTAACTCAGCTGGGACAGAGAGAGAGACTTCTACTCTCACATATATTGGCAAGTATCACAAGAGACAGCAAATCTATAAAAAAACCCCAAGCAAACAGATAATCTGAGGAAAAATATTGGATAATGCTCAGTTAGTAGAGCCCAGAAATTTTCATAGATATGAAATTTCAAACCAGAATATTGAAATGTTTGTAAAAATTAAGAAAATTGTAGTGTTCTATGGATGTATCTACACATGCTATTATGGTGCCTGAATAAATTGGAGAGTTTATTGCTCTGGAGTTTATTGCTCCTGGGCATGCCATTGGAACATGGGCCAGTTCATTCTGGAGCAATAAACTGTAGGTTATTTAGGTGCAGCATGCGCAGTTGGGGTGGAGCCGCCCTGGCTGGCAGAGGCCTGGTTGGGGTCAGTCCATGAGCCCAGAGCTGTTCCCCTCAGCTCAGTGTACTGTGGAGGGGCTGGCTGGGGCATGAGGGAGCTTCAGTACAGGGCTAGCCAGCCAGCAGCCCCCACAATGAAGCACCTTTAGGCCCTAGCCAGCCCCTGCAGCATCTACACATGCACTGCTGCAGAGTTTCTTTTTACTCTGCAGCAGGATAGTACTTGTATTTACAAGTATTTGTATTTACAAGGACTATTCTGCTGCAGAGTAAATAGTTTACTTTAGCCTAATAAGGGCACACGTGAAGACACCAAGACATTTACTGTGCAGCTAATATGTCAACCACATAGTAAATGTCTCATAGACATGCCCTGTTTAACTCTATTGAGATAGCTAGTTACTTTTAATATTTATTGAAGGCTACATGAGAAATAAGATGATGTGCTAGATCTCCACTTATCTCCACTGTAGCCACAGCACTGATTTCAGTGTAGTACAGAAATACCCATGTTAACTTTAAACAAAGTAGTTTGGGTCCTGTGAGCAGTTTAGCAGTAGGAGCTTAGGGCATTTATAGAAATCCCCAAGGAGGTGGGGGCACTTTTACTTAGTGAGCTACACTAATTAAAAGCACCCGAGCGTCACGTATATCAGTATTCCCATGCTGATAAACTGGCAGCGGGGCACTTTGAAGTAAAGCTTGTTCAATGAGCTTTAGTTCAAAGCACCCCACCACCATTTTCCAGCATGGGGACATTGATGCACATGACCCCAGAGGCTGCTGGAGGATGTTAATTTCCACACTCTGGCAGAATTGATTAATTGAGTTTTCTCCAATATGCTGGATTTACAGAGCATTGAAGCAGCCTCCCTGCATGTATGTAAGTGCCTTCAGAGCCCAGAGCATACTCTAAAGTATACTCAGTAACCAAGGTGAAGTGGTCCATTCTGAGCTCTTGCTGCCACAGATAGTTTGTGAATGATAACCAAACTACCTAGTTTAAAGCCAGCTTGGGCATGTCTATGCTGTGCTGTGACTGCAGTTAAGCAATGAACACTGCTAACTTGTGGTGAGCTTAGACCTACTAGAAGAATATGTCCACAACTGAGTTCTAACCTTTTTTTCAGTTCTTTAAGTTTCATGTATTTGATTCTATTCTTCCCTAATCTCACTTCATATTTGATCACTAATCTCCTTGAAGCAGCTTTTTGGGCAGGAATCACCATTGTACAATGTTATAGTGTTTCTAGCACAATGGAACCCTAATTCTGACCGGATCCTTTAGGCATGACAGTAATACACAATAAATAATGGAAATCTGCTAAGAATTATTAAAATGTTTGAAGCAGACTGAGCATCTCTGAATTCTTCTACTTTCCCTGGATCATCCAGTCCTCCAAGTTCTTATTTCTAATTTCTTAATACTACTCTTACCTTTTAGTTGCTTTGGCCATTCCAGTGTCCTCCTTATCTTGCTTCCCAATGTTTTGTGTTAAAGATCACATAACATTCTCAAGTTGGCCCAACTTTTATTAAGATGTTTTGTAGCAAGAGAATAGTAGACCCCACCATGATTTAAATAAAGGTATGTTGTAAATAGTCTTGTTTTTGTTTTGCTTGTTTAAAATGTTCTCTTGTATTTTGTTTCTTTTCAGAGGGCCCAAAGCTGACTGTGGTTCAAAGTGAAATTCTGGTTGCTCTTGGAGACACAACAGTAATGGAATGTAAAGCCACTGGAGTCCCACCTCCTCAAGTTAGGTGGTTTAAAGGTGCAATTTTTCTATCCATCCATGTCCATTTGTTTGTTTTATTTATTTAAACAATAGTATTTTAACCAATTACTAAGCATGTTTTTATGGTCCCCCAAAGCTAACTTATTATTCAAGTAGTACCTGACCCATGAGGTTCTAACCTTGTTGACGCAGCTGTAGGACTTACTTTTTCACTCTATTAATAAGTTACTTTGATGTCAAATCAGTTAAACGAATAGTCAAGCCTCTTGTTTGCTAAATAGTAGCCTTTTTACTTTATAGAATGTTACTAAAATCTCAAACTATGTCTTCTATGCTTAGTAACTGCATGGTTCCTTGAATCCCTATACAAAGGCCAATGAATCCCTTCACCTTCCACCCAAATTTAAAGGTGCCCATTACAACCTGTTCCTTAGAGTGTGGAGGAGATCGGCAACCAGCACACTGGGCATCATCATATTGCTAAATGAGGGCCTCTCTCCTTCTTGAATACTGAACCTCCACTCCTTGAGAAAAGATTAACTCCTTCCTGCACTTGTATATTGGCTGTGTACCAGATGTTGCTTCAACTAACCCGGAGTGGTTTCTAGAATCACAGTATTCCTGAAAAGATCAGACCAATAGTCCATCTAATCCAGTATCCCATCTTTGATAGTGACCCATTCCAGATGCATCAGAGTGAAGCATAAAAACTCTTAGTGTGGACTGTTCTGGAAAAACTTGCCCATATTGGAAGTTTCTTCTTAAACACACTCAGTTAGTGGTTAGCTTGTGCCCTAAACTCTTAGGGTATATATAGAATGTTTTTTTTAATATCCTTTATAATGTAATAGTGGATGTTCTCATTCTCTGTTGAATAGAAACAGGGCTCTAGGTACATCATTAAATACAGTCATATATGATATCACTCTGATTAGGTGACAGCTTCATTTGATTTTATTTTGGAAATTCTCCATGCTAGTTCATAGTATTCTGTCTGAACCTAGGTGACCTAGAATTGAGGGTATCAGCATTTCTTACTATTGATACATATCGGGGCCTCCTGAAAATCCAAGAAACACAGGATTTGGATGCTGGTGATTATACCTGCATGGCTACCAATGATGCAGGAATTGCATCTGGAAAGATAACTCTAGATGTTGGCTGTAAGTATTCTGTGTCCAAAAGCAAAATGCCCAGGATTTAAATATTTCTGTTTCACGCCATTGGAGTGACAGATAACTTGATTATTAGTGAAGAGCTGTGCAAGTTACTTAACCTTCCAGTCTATCAAATAGATCAGCCTCGTCTCACAATGTGTCTTTGTCATTTTTCATACAGCTCCTTTTGCTTAAATGTTCCCTATGGAGTGACTCACCAAATCAGATACCTCACTTCATTCATATTTATCTAGCTTTTCTTTTCCCTCCCTTCATTTGAAATGCTTTATAGCATAAGGACATTTTTTTAATGTATTGCAGCTATATAGGATATATATAAAGAAGATATGCTATACTGAGCTGAGTAGCCATATAAAATTATTATTACCCTTGTCCCTCCTATCAGCTTCAACTGACCCTTTTACATACCTGTGACCCTGACTTGTTATGTCATACTGAATTTAGTTCCCAGTCCGTTGAGTAACCATGGTAGTAAATCCTCATGTCCACATGGAGCCCTACTTCAGTCACTGATGATGCTTGTAGGCCCAGGCATATGGTGGAACCTACAGGTCCAAGGTTTTAGTATGTATGCTCCTTGAGACAGTGCCTTTGTCTGTTCTTGCTTCAGGGAGGTCCGTGGCATGTTTTTGATCACCCCTAAAGTAAGTACTGATGGAAGATGACAGTTGCAAGGATTTGCTAAATTAAGTAATTGGATATTAAGTGGTGCTACATAACAGGAAATAAAATTTTATTTTAGCCTAAATTGCAGGGAGAATAGTAATGACATGTTGTTTTCCTATTTAATTATTGTCTTCTGTTTCATTATTGTCCATCTGTTTCAGCTTCTCCAGTTTTCACACAGGAGCCTAGTGATGAATCTGTTGATATTGGCTCAAATGTGACATTGCCTTGCTATGTTCATGGTTACCCAGAACCAAAGGTTAAATGGAGGCGACTGGATGGTGCTCCCCTTTTCTCAAGACCCTTTGCTATTAGTTCCATCAGCCAGCTCAGAACAGGAGCCCTGTCTATTACCAGTACGTAGACAAAATCTATAAGGACAAGAGATCATAGAGAAACATGCTCCATGAAATGCCTTTATCTACATTATTCCATTACTCTAGCATTCATTTATCTTTGTGAAAATATCACTTTGGCAACACAGCTGAGATATCTGATACCATAGTTCCTGATGACATACAGTTCAGTTACGGTTTGAATTTCAGTGTATTTGAGTAAGAATAAAGTCACTGTCAGAAGTCCAGAATTTTGGGGGAAATTTAAATTCTCCTTGGCTTTGCCCTTTGCCACTTGTTGACACTAAGGTCCCTTGGAATCTTCTGTGAGGGAAGGGATGTTAAACCCATTGTTCTAGCCAAGTCCTAATTTGTCTAATTACTGTACATTTTGCCTACTTAATTTTTCCTTACAATTTTACTTGGCAGTAGTATTCTTCACTCCCTGTACTAAATAGTTCCAGAGTATGTTCTGTGTTATTAAACAGATGTCTTGTTTCCTCATAGACATAGTAATCTGGGTGGGCAAAATGATTCCTGTATATGAATACTGTATGTGAATTTCACTAAATCCTTTAGGATAATAACTGTTATGTAAACATAATATGGACATAATTATACAAGTTCTTTTCCATGTACATTACTCCTCCATTATGACCAATGGCAAGGATTTGTAAAGCAAAATGGTATTAAAATTGAAATATATGCACACAGGTTATTTTTGTGTTACAGACTCTGGCATAAAATGGTTTAAAACTCTGCAATTTATTTTTCCCTCCTCCTTTTCATCTCTTTTCAGATTTGTGGGTCAGTGATGAAGGAACTTATATCTGTGAAGCTGAAAATCAGTTTGGAAAGATTCAGTCACAGCCGGCCACTGTAACAGTAACAGGACTGGGTAAGGCAGTTAACTTACTGGATGTACAATCTAAAATCAATAAAGGATTCTATACCAGTTCTATACCTGGATATGTGTAACCATTTCTCCATTCCAGATGAACCCAAACCATATTCCTGAATTCATTTGATAAAATTCATATAAGCAATAGGGGTGTGCGAAATGGGCCATATTCGATTTGGATTTGGCCCAAATCAGGTTCAGTGATTCAATTTGTTGATTCAGATCACTGTCCCGATTCGATTTGGCCAAATCCAAATCTGAAGACTCAATGCTGATTCAGAGAATCAGCGATTTGGCCATAGACAAAGCTTTAAATGTTTTTTCTACATACCTCAAGGTACCAGGCGCGGCTCACGAACGTTGCGATGCTGGGGTGGATGGAGCGTCCCACAGGAGTGTGGGGGGCTCCCCTGTGTGCTCGGTGGCAAACCCAGACATGGATCGGAAGTGCGTCTGGTCCACTTCTGGGTTTGCTGCCAAGTGCGCGGGGCGGTTCCCAGTGCTCCTGTGGGACACTCCATCCGCCCCACTATCTCAGCATTCACGAACTGCCTGGTACCTTGAGGTATATAGAAAAAACATTTAAAGCTGTGTCTATATCCGAATTGTCGAATCTTTCTGAATCTCTTCAAATCAATTTTGGAGGGTTCTGATTCAATTAGGAGAGATTAAAGAGTCTCCTGATTTGATTCTGATTTTGAGATTTGGCCAGTGAATTGGGCCAAATCTCTGCTGAATCGAATCAGCAACCAAAGCTTCGTACAACCCTAATAAGCAAATAGGATATGTTCATATGCATTGGATATTTTATTGATTTTATGCAGGCACCCACTTCACTAACTGAAACAGAAGAGACTTGCAAGGAAAAATGTAAATCCAAACCACCACGTTTTGTGTATTAAGACATTTTAATCACCTTGTGACTTGCTGGAGTCTTGAAGACTGTAAGACAATTTTCAGCTACACTTAACAAAATGGACATTCAAAACAATACTTATTTTTGTTTCTCCTGCTGTTCTTAGGGGGACTTGTAAAAAGCAGAAAAATCTTCACCATAAAAACATTTTGCAGAGAGAGATGGGAGGTGTTTCCCACCACAGTTCATCTTAAAAATATAAAGTAGCAGGGAGAGTGTTCTGGGGAATTTGCAGATATAATTAAAGTGTAAATCTCTGTAATAAATCAAGGCAGTAAATCAAGAGCTTGGACAAGAATTTAATATAAATAAATTATTTCATTTCAGTTGGATAGTGGGAATGAAAATAATTGGACCATAGTGCTGTGATATGCATACATTTATGGGAGAAAGGAAATAGAGAGTGTCCTCATACCCATCCAAGAAAGTATTTTGTATCTTGAACCATACGTTAGGAATCTGTTCATTCATATGCTAGCAGCTATCCAGTCTCTGCTTTCAAAAGTAAGTTTGTAATCCAAAGACAAGTACAGCAGCTTATGCACTGGTAAGGTCTGCGTTAGATGTTTTGGGGCATTCCAGACTCTCAGCCAAGCTGTTGACCTTTTCATGAGGCCTAAAATCCTTGTGCCTAGAAGAATAGCCATCACTTGGTCATTGCCTTAACTGACTAGCTATTTCAGTCCCTAAAATTTCTGCCAGCAAAAAGAGGTAAAAACAGATTGATTTCAGTGGGATTTTTGTGTGTGCTGAAAGTGCAAGATAAAGCCCAAAAGGGAGTAAATGTATACAGATTCGGCTAGATAATCTTCATCTTTTGCTGGTTGGTTGTTCCCTTGAACCATTCTCCTAACAAACTGTCATTGTCCCTTATTTCTTACTTTGTCTGTCTATTTAAGCAGTCTGCTCCTGGCTACAACCCACCCTCAAAAAAGAAAAAAAAAGTAGCCCTTACATGCCTTTTGCTGGCTTTCATATTGTTGACTCCCTTTGTCCATCTTGTCTATTTACATTGTAAAGTCTCTGGGAAAGGGATTATTTTGGACCCTGTGTTTGCTGAGTCTTGTGTAGGGTGGAACCTGTTCTATGCACCATTGTAAATATTAGTGATAATGATGGCAGAGAACATTAGTTTTGATTTATTATGAGCATATGGAAATACTGAAATGTCGCTTCTAATTTTTTAAGTTGCCCCTCTAATTGGAATGAGCCCAGCAGTAGCCAATGTAATTGAAGGACAGCAGCTTACTTTGCCTTGTGTACTTCTGGCTGGAAACCCCATTCCAGAACGGAGGTGGATTAAAAACAGTATGGTGGTAAGAATTCTTTTAAAATGTTTTGGTACAGTCTTGTAGTTTCAAATTTGTTGACATAGAGAAAAATCTGCAGTTAACCTACTTAGTAATGTATAATAATGTACCTGCTTAAGAAATTAAATTTTTGAATGGGAAAAGGAGTTTTAAATAAACAAATTGCATTCTACCAGTAAAGGCACTGATTACACAAGCCTTCCATGCACCCAGGGATAGATCCAAAGGGGGTGCAGTGGTGTGAACACCCCCCCTTTTCAGGCCACACCAAGAGCAGCAGCAGGGATTTTTTTAAATCCCCAAATCAGGTAAAATCCTGTCTGCTGTCCCCCCAGTCACAATATCACCTCTCTTTCTTTCCATCCTCAGCAGCACAGGCTGCCATGGTCCTCACTGATCCCACTGTCCCACTGTCCCCAGCTGATGGGGGGGTGGAGGGACAGTGCACCAGAGTCACTCCTGCCTGCTCCATCTGAGAACAATGGCAGCAGTGGTGGCAGCAGGCAGGTTCTTCCTCTATGCCTGATCCCCCACAGTGTCCCCTGCCAGCCTGGGAGCAAGTGCAGATCAGTGAACCCACCTGCTGTTGTCTTCTTCTGAGTTCAGCTACTGTGGCTCTGGAGCCTGTCCCCACTGTGAAATGAACTGGGAGTGTTATGGTTTGAGGGGGTTGTTTGGAGAGGATTTCCAGAGCAGCTGATCTGGAAAGGAGGTTCACTCCTCTTGCGCTTGCTCCCATTCTGGCAGGAACACCCAGAAAGAGGGTTAAATATTTTAAGATACTATAATACATTTAGGCCTTAATATATTTTGTATTAAATACATTTTACATTTTTTAAATATTTGACCTTTATCAATCTTGAGACAAGTACATGGGTAAGCATTGTGCATATTAAAGAAAGTTATACTATGTGAATGTATGTTTGTGTGTCCACAAACAAACAGAGATATGAATTTACTTCCACTTATTTTAAATTGTTGTGATTTATTATTTATGGTAACCCAAGGCTCCAAGAGAGTCTAGGTCCCTTTGTACCAGTTGCAGTATGACCATATAGAAGTGTCTGGACAGAAGGAGGAAGACGGATACTATTAGTTCTCTAATGATTTTATGATTAGACATACTCATTTTTTTAAAGATTTACTCAAAATAAAATTTAGTTAAGTGGTGACTGTTCCTATTTGCCTGACATACTTATTGTCAATAATTTTTTGGTAACCTATAGACATATGTCAGCTGTGAATCTTGAGAAAGGGCTTGAAACAGAAGAAGGGAGTGGGCTTCCTCATCTTTGCACAGAAGTCAGGTTCATGTGAAATGGATAGTATGGATAGAAGCATTGGAATATTTGTGTGATTTTTTTTTTTGAGGCTTGGGTTGTCCTTGGAGTGGAAATGAAGTGGGTGATTGAAACGGGAGTGACAAGAATGTCAGCAAATTTGGTTCTGCTGATGAGTTAAAATTAGTAATGACAACATCTGTAATGGAATCATGGTGCTATTATACCTTCCTACAGCTTGTTGGATATTGAGGTCAGTTGCCTACAATGAAACATGTACCACTGTCAGCTGTATCCAAAAGAACATGTTGTAGGTAGACTATTAAACTATGTGTTTTAAAGAACTATGAATAGGGTTTATTTGGATTTCTTAGTGCAGGAAATGCCTGCCTTAGACCCACAGCAATGTTATGGAAATACTCTAGAGAAACAGCCCTAAACAGCTAAATCTTCCTTTAATATTGCCCTAATAAAATGATGCTTTTTTCCTCCCTGCTCTGGAAGCTTCCAGCAGGTTTCTAAGTGACCATCGGAGATAGTTTTAATATGACTTTCTAAGCTTAGATTCCAGCACTGCAACAAGCAGTTTCTGCACCCTAGGTGGCAGCAGCAACTGGGCAGCTGTCATTCTTATGCTCCCGCAAAATCTGTACTCAGAGCTGGTAACCCCTATTTGTGCAATTACTGCTGGATTATGCATGCAAGGAAATTTGAAGCCCCAAAGTTTGCTAAGAAAAGGTGAGACAATATTCTCTGTGCAAGATCTGGGAACCATAAGATGTGGGATTTGCTCCTTGACCTCTGTTTTATCCACTTCCATAGAAATTCCAAATTCTGTAGTGGCATCCTCTATCTCCAAAGTGAAGTTCATACAATACAGTAAATGAAATGCACAGATTTAAATCCTAGAAAATGAAAAATACTTTTTCTTCCTTCTCCTTTTTGAAACTTCTCCTTAGTCTTTTTAAGGCTTTTTAAAATGTCAGTGGCTTCTTCTCTGAGCATGCATTGAAACATGAAGACATATAGTCTTCACTCTTCTTAGAAGCATACTGAGATGAGTTTACAATGCCTGCATGTAAGAGGAATCCATATGCAGTGACACTGCATTTGCTGTGTAAATAAACCTCCAGAGAGCCACAAATGCCATACTAAGATCCCTGGCAGACCTGGTTCTTTGAGTAGATGTGCTATCTTTTATTAGACCAACTAAATAGTTGGAAAAATTGTTCTTTGCAAGCTTTTGGGTACAAACACCCTTCTTCAGGCACAGGGAACATTTGTTATTTCTTTGTGTGCTCTCCTGGGTGGAATGGAAGCCAGTATGCAAAATAAAGATCTGTGAAAATGCAAATGTGTGGCAGTGAGGATCAGAGGCCCTGGGAGATGATAGGCATGAGATGAGTAAGAGGGCGGGGAAAGGGGGAAGAATGTAGCTGGTAAAATGAAGACAGGTAACCTAGGGTTATCAGATGGCAGGCAGGTTATAATGTGCCATAAATCCAATGTCTATATTTAGTCCATGATTTTTTGTATCCAGTAGATTTATGAAGTGAAGTTCATAGGCTTGTAAATTCCCTTTGAAAATTAGAACAGAGATTTGAGAGAGAGTGGTTATCTTGTGAGAAGTGGGCACCCACAGGTGGTTGGGTATTTTTGTCTTTGATAGATATTTTTGGTGGGTGTTCATTCTGGTACATAGTTGTTGTTTGGTTTCTCTTACATATTTTCCATCCTGGCATTTAGTGTACTGGATGAGATGTATTACATTTTTGGAGGTGCAAGTGTAAGATCCAGGAATGGTAATGGTTTTGTTGTGGGGTATAGTTATTGTGGGAGTATTGGAGATGTGTTGGCAGGTTTTACATATTTTGTCCCGGCATTGCCTGGATCCACTCGGTGTCCTTTGGGCCATAGGAAGTTTACTTCTAATGATGAGGTTGGTGAGTGTCGGTGCATGTTTAAAGGCCAAATGATGAAGATGTTATCTATATATCTTAGGTACAGCATGGATTTGGTGGTGCAGTTCTTGAGGAATTCTTCTTCCAGGTGGGCCAAGAAAAGTTGGGCATATTGGTGGACCATTTTGGTGCCCATGGTCTGGAGGAAGTGTTAATTGTTAAAACAGAAGTTGTTGTGTGCGAGGATGAAGTGTATAAGTTCAGTAATATCTTTATGTCTGTACTCTGAGTTGTAATCTTGCTCTTGTAGATACGTAAGGCAGGCTTGGATGCCATCCTGGTGTGGTATCCCTGTGAGGCCTCTCAAGGAAATATGCTGTCCAAAATCTTTTTTGTAGCTATGAGAAACTGTGCAAGCATTCCTCTTTGCTCAGGTAGCTGTGGAAGTACTTCACCAGTGACACTGTCATCCCAGGGGAGCCCTCCTTGCTGACATATCTTAGACACTGCACCTTAGGTCCTTCACTCCCCAGGGCTTCAGGGAGTTCTCACTCTACTTTCACTGCCTGTAGATGCTCCTAAGTGGAGCATCTCCCCTTCCAGTGGCTGCAGAGAATATCAGCTCAATATTCACACAAGCACTGTCCTTCTCTTTAGTGTGTGCAGCTGCAAGGAGCACTGAGTCTTCCTTCCCTTGGCTTCAGGGAATACCAGTGGGATCTTTCTTCTCTTTCCTCTTTCTCTTCCTTTTCTCAGAAAGAGAGGTGCTAATTCTTTTGGATAGCAGCACGGATTTCCTGCAGCACTAAGTAGGTGAGAAATGCTGTGCTTCAGAAAAGTTGCACAGTGGAATCTATTAAGAGCCCTTGCAGTTTCTCTCATCGCAGAGCAAAGCTGTGTCCAAGTTTACAGGACAGGTTTCCATAGGCATAGCAATGTCAGTTGGGGACTTGAAGCTCTGTGATCTCTGTGTTGGCAAAACTGCACTTTTACCAGCACAACTTGTCAGGAATATATGTGCGTGGATATTTTTCCTCAAGTAGTACAAAATACAGCTTTGCTGGCATGTCTGTATTGACAGTAGCTTGTTCTGTTTTCAGAATTAAATATTAAGTTTTTTAGTTAATGTTATTAAAATTTTAATGTAAAATGTTTTTCATGTGACAGGTGAAAGGAAGGCTCTACTAGTGTTCTCTCATGATATGTAATTTGAAAAAAATATCTGGTTGAGTAAACAGAAAGCAGCAATATCTGAGTTGTCTAGGGCTATAAAATCAGTATTTTTCTTTAATTATAACTATCTTCTTCTTCCAGTTGGTCACAAATCCCTACATCAATGTTCGTGGTGATGGGAGTCTGCACCTTGAAAGAGTTCGGCTGCAAGATGCAGGGGACTATACCTGCATGGCAAGTAACGTAGCTGGTACAAATAACAAAACTACCACCATCAATGTGTTTGGTAAGATAAACTGTTTTGTTGTTTCTGCACTGCAGGCAAAATAAGGATATGCTTCAGGGAAGCAGTAGCTCATAGAATTTTTTATGATGGCAACAGTATCCTAAATACACTTGTTTCAGTGATGTTACACTAGAATAATAGAGAACCAGTCTTACTGCACATAATTCATTTAAGCAATGTAGCCTATGCCTTTTGAAAAGGAAGACAAAAATCACATTGTTTTTATCTGCTGAAAAATCTTTCATTTTAAATATGTACAAGTGATGTGTTTTGCAGCCTCCCTCACTATTACCAAAACAGACAAAGTGGGGGTTTATTGGAGATCTGTGCCAAGTGCTGTCTAAGAGGTTTCATAATTGATAAAAAGGAAGTACAACTCATGGGATTATAGCACTTAAAATAAATCATGACTTTGGCAAAGCTGCATTTAAATACCATAAAAAATGGCAATGACAGGGAACCTAGTGTTTGCATTGTAGTAACCCATCTGTATTTCACTTTAGAACATTGTATGAACTTTGTGTGAGGTCACAACCACTTCATTGTTCATAGTTTAAATTTTCTTACATGTTATATTATTCAAGGAAGACTCATTTTAAGCTTCACTGAAAATGCTGGAACATGTTTTCCTCTTCAAAATGCTACATCCTTCATGCTCTTATTAGTTAATGCTCTACAACTGCTTTCAGAATTCTTCAGATTGAAAACTTTAGGGGGAAGGGGAACATGTTTGTATGTGTTGTTAAAAAGGAACTAGAAACTAAGGTTAGTATATGGAGTAGGAATATGGAACATTTATTCATTCAAAAACATGCCAGTTTGATAATAAACTGGAGTCTTTATTAGTACTCTGCTGTTTTGAGATGGGCAATTTGGAGTTCCTGAGATCACCAGCCTGCTAGCACAAGCTCCATCTTTTTCTCCTTTTCTAGCATGTTTATTAATTAACAAATGAATGAGCATGGAAAGTAATCTGGTCTCACCCGCAGATCTTGTCTGCCCTGGTTGTTCCTCATTGATGAAAATAGGTTTCACACCTGAACCAGAATGAGCTGACCAAAAGCCAAACTGACCTAAGTGAATAATTCACAGTACTATTTTTGAAAATCTTGCCTATCACCTTCTTGGAGGGCATCCTGAGACTCTCTGAAATGAGACCCATATACTAGATTCTGGTCTGTTTGCTTTGAAACTGTGTGTGTGCAGGGTGGTGTTCAACTCTATTACTTATATGTGTAGGTATTTGTTCTACTGCAGGCTAGAGGTTAGAGATGAATGCTCTAAGTCAGCATTAATGCCCTGAGAGCAAAGTGAAAATTCCCAACTCCTCCTTCTAGTAGGTAACCAAAAGTCCCACTGTGTGCAAATTAAGTAATCTTTACTAAATAGCACTTGAATGTATGGGGACTTCATGATGTGCCATGATCTTGAAGTATGTATGGGTGTATGCATATATGCATAAAATGTACATACAATAAAAATATGCATATATACTTGTAGTTCTACCTGTCATTCAGCATGGACAGCAGATATTCAGTACAATTGAAGGGATCCCAGTAACATTACCATGTAAAGCAAGTGGAGTTCCTAAACCAACTATCATGTGGTCCAAGGTAATTTATAATCTTTGAGCTGTTTATGTTAAAAGATCAACTGAGCTGATTTAGCTATAATAAAAACTATATACAAGGAAGGTGGCCAAAAACCTTTGTCCTGAGGGACTGAGAAAAAACTGTTTATTTGTATCAGCTTCTGTTTTTTCTATCAGGGCTTATGGGTTGTCATACATTTAGCTTCCACACTTTGGGAATCAGAAAGACTTCACTCATTATTGCTGGATCTTTTATAAATTTTAAAAAGAGCTTTATAAACTGTTAATATGATAATTATGGCTGGATAATGTTGGAGTGGGAAAGCTGCCATGGTTTACATCTCATTTTGGATATTTATTTAAAATGAATTTGTATGAAGAGTATATAGTGTGGTATTTTTCACCATTTAATGGTTTTCATCTCAAACAGTCTCCTTTTACAGTAGTGGAGGGTGTGATGTATTTCCCAGCCTCCCTCTCCCCTCCCCAGCAAACTGCAAACCTGTAAACTCAATTTGGGATCTGAAAGTCAAGCTGAGATTTTCTTTTTCATACATTTTCACCATCAGTAATAATGGCTCTTCAGGATATAGTATATTCTCCATGACATCTCTGCAAACCTGTGGGCTTTCTTGAGTTTGCACAGATATGGGACTCAGTGGCCATGTCTACACTAGATGCTGACTGTGAAGTAGTCTAATAATACTGTGTAGTAGCTTGTCACAGCATGGACAATGCTAATACACTACTGGGCAGTATTGTTAGGATATTGTGCAGTAGTATCACTTAAACAATGTTTACCAGTGCTACTGCACAGTAACTCTGTTTACTGTACATTTATTTGGTACTTACTTATATAAATGCTAAATACATTTGCAATAACCATTGCACAGTATTGTCTTGTGTAAATGTGCCTAGTAAGTAGAAGATACTTAAGGAGGAACTGAACCCATTTCACTCTCTAAAAAATGTTAGCTTTGCCATACTAATGGCTGCAAAAGACCTGTAGAAGCTTATTTTTTACCATTAGTTATACATTCTTTTCTTAAATCATGCAGAAAGGAGATCTATTGAATGAGAGAGATCCATTTTTACATAATCTAATTTCAGATTGGAAGTAAACTTTCAGACTTAGTTGAAATGTCCAAACCTCTTGAGTTTACAAAATCAGGATGGCAAGCTCATATTTATTCATGCTGCTTTGTGGATCCTGCTACAAATATTGAGCTACGCTGTACCTCAGGATGAACAAACTGTTTAGTGAAGTTGTGGAATTTCCTGTATTGGAGGCTTTCAAGAACAGGCTGTGTAGGCAATTGGCAGAAATCATTTAGGAATAGCACATCCTACATGTGTGTAGTCTGTTGAACTAGGTGACCCTTGAGATGTCTTTCAGCCTTGTGGGTGCATCTACATGTGCAAAAAGCACATAGCAATAAACTTTGGCGCAGTTCGTGCTGGAGTCAGCTGCTTCTGGATGCAGTGTCTTCATGTGCGCCTGGGACCACCACTGTTTGAGCTGGGGCGGAGCAGCCCTGGACTGGCAGGGGGCCCAGAGGTCAGCTCCAGGCTCTGGGTGGCAGTGTTGGGCAGCACAGAGGCTGGGTGGGACATGAGGTTAGTGAGGCTAGTCAGCAGGCAGTACTATCCTACAGCGGAGTTAATTAATTTACTGCGCCATAATACAGGTGCATGTGTAGACAGTGATGGTTTACTGTGGAGCTAACTAGTTAGCTCTGCAGTAAAGCGCATGTGTAGATGCACCCTATGATTCTCTCTTCAATTACGATATTGTTGACTTCAGTAAGACTGCCTGGAAGTTGTACTGAGAGCCAAATTTGGGTGTGTAAATGATATCAACTGGGGGTATTATAGATTCTTCAACATAAAGGATAAGTCAGCAAAATAATTAAATTAAGATATTGGTCCCAAATCCATACTCAAATCCCCTCATCTAATAAACCAAATTCTCCTTTCAGTTAAGCATATATAGCTCAGGAATTTTAAATATGCAGTAAAGTGGAAAATTTGACCCCGGCTTCTGTTTTAAGAGCTCTGTATAAAACATATATGTATAAGCATATATGTTGCACTGCAGCATTGTTCATAAGTTTGTAGATGCAACAAACACAGCTTTGACCCATGCTAAGAAGTGCAGCTCTTAAAGGACCCTTCTTTCTGGAACATAGTTTGCGGAATGAGAGTCATTCACCACTCTGATTAATTCTTTGAAATGCAGTATCAGTAAAAGCTTTGGCTTCTTTCTGATCAAGTGCTTGCAGTTTGTTGTTGGTTTTTTTTTCTTAATTTCTGGATTATTATTATTTTGATTTTGAGCAGAAAGGAGAGTTGATTCCTCTCAGCAATACAAAATTTTCAGCGGGATCTGACGGAAGCCTATATATAGTTTCACCAGGGGGTGAGGAGACTGGGGAATATGTGTGCACTGCAACAAATGCTGCTGGTTATGCCACACGGAAAGTCCAACTAACTGTCTATGGTAAGTCTGAGTTAAAATCAAATATATGTATGCTTTCCCTGCAAGCTTTTTTGGGGTCTGAAAAATGCACTCGATTTAGAAAGTCTGAAATGGGATGGCTGGACAGTGCAGGCATGCCAAACCCCCTATTAACTGATGTCTAATTAGCATCCCCACTATTGTACTGGATGTCTGGATAAGAATTCCAGGCAGCTGTACAGATGGCTGAGATTAAAAGGCCTCAGCCACTTCAAGCTCTAAAGCAGTCTGGTATTTACTACCTTGTGCTCTTGGACTGGGGCCCCTTGCCTGATTGCGATTTCATTTACACTGACATGGACTGGGAGTAGCTTTACAAAAGACATAGAATTACAGTGGGTGAGAAGAAAGAATTTGCTGGCCAAGGGTACTAGTAACAGACTAACTGCAACAGACCAGAACGCCACACCCAGGCAAACTGCTGGAGGACTTACTCAGCATTTTGGGTGAATTCTGCATCAGGTAGTCTACTATAGTATCTGGAATATGCCTACATTATGCAGCTGCTACTGTGCTGTAACTGCAGTACAGGTATACCCTCAAATAAACAGGATTGTACCACATATGGTAAAAAACACTCTAAACTGAAACGAAACAATGTGGGGTAAATTAGAACTAGGTTACACATCTACAAATAAATATATGTATTATACTTTTTAAAACATGTTTTTAGTGAAACCCAGAGTATCCAGGCCTGAAAACCAGCAAGAAGATGCATATGACAAGCCCATAGAGATCTCAGTGACTGCAGGGGAAGATGTTACACTTCCATGTGATGTGAAGAGCTTGCCACCTCCCATAATTACATGGGCCAAAGAAATGCAACTCATCTCTCCGTTCTCTCCAAGGTAACATCATTTCAGAAATATGGAGAAGTTCAGTTTCTTTTAAGCTCTCAAGGTTTTTTAAGGGCTTTTTGATTTTATTTAAATTGTCAGTTTGTCCTCATGAGTTAAATGTTTATTGTATCATTCCGTGAGATCCTATGACAACTGATCTTGCAATTCTTTTTCCAAACCTCAGCACATCATTCACCTTTAGGAACAGCTTTCATGCTCTTATCATTTTGCAAACTTTTTCCAAGGCCAGGAGGTCAGATTCTACTCTGCTTCTGCAGTGTGAATCCTGAATTGGTCCATTGAACCAAATCTGGATTTACACTAAAAGAAATAAGAGCAAAATCAGCCTCTTAAGTCTCAGGACCCGTAGTGAGACATTCTCTCTCGTTCTCTCCGAGTCCTATCCTGTGTAAAATGTAGTCTTATCACACATAGTAAATTTTTTACAGAACATATCATAAAACACTTTGTCAGCATAAATAAACCAGTTTCAAAGACAGCCATAAATCTCTGAGACTGCTTTTTTAAAACTCTGATTGTTACGAACACCGTAGTTCAGTCATGGTACATATCCTGCTTGAAAAATGTTTCTGCATTCCTAAGAAGAAACAAAGCTTCACAAGTTACCCCATAGCTTCTTATGAGGCCAAATCCAAATAGCCCTGTATAAACAAATACCTTATTATTATAACTTAAATTGAGGTGCTTTCTAAATCACTGGTATTTCATTTTTTTAAATCACTGAACATGTGTAAAAGTGGTTGCAGGAATCCATTCCTTGTCACTGTCTCCAGGATTCAGAAACTCTCCAGACATTTTTGAAAATGGAAAAATATAGTTAGGTGCTTATAAAAAGTGCTGAATTGACAGTCATAGAGGAAAAGGTATTTATCCATATGTCCTGTACCCTTTTGTGTGTACTTGTCTTGTTGTTTTGTATCTAAGGAGTAAGTTAGTTTTACACAGCAGCATAAAAAACAACGGCTCCAGATCATTTTAACTAACTTTTTCCTTTTTCCCTAAAAAGGATATTGTTTGCCATCCTTACTACCATCTAAAAGACAATAAAAAAGAGGCTTTCTTAATAAAAATTATCTCGACCGCTAAAAGGAAAGGGGATAAAGGATAGCATTAAAATGATTTTTTTTCTTTTTCTGTATTATTAATAAAATGTTATAACATTTTAAATAGTGGTTGCTGTTATGAAACTAAGCAGGCTGAGGTCACTATGATTCCCTGTACATGTTACAGGTATTGTGCAATTTACTGGTAATTGCACAGTTACCTTGGGACCAGGTGCACCTGGTGCACCTGCAAAGTAGCTATCACTCACTAAAAAGCTCCAACCAGCTATAATGTTGGACCTTGAAATATGTATTAATGTTAGAGATAATGAGCTTTCATTTGCATACATAGCAGGGTCTCCCCTGTGGCTGACAGGGATGCACCTTGCTCAGTTGGGGCTGAGAGTCCCACAACTTTTGGGGTCTCTTAGTCCTGGCAGCTGTCAACTCTGGGTCCCAGCAGCACCATGCAGCTGCCAGGACTCAGAGTCCCAGAGCTGTGGATGCTAGGTCCCCACATAGGAGCAGATACACATAGGAGCAGGCACATAGGAACATAGGAGGGGACTTTCATAAGAGGACTGCTGCTGTGATGATCCGATCCCTGGAGATGCATGAAACCTTGGGGTGGGAGGGCAATCCTCCCTGCCCCGGGGTGTGGGATTCCCCCAGGGCCAGGAGATCACTGCAGGGGTGATCTCCCTATCCCAGGGATGTTTGAAACCAGGGTTTCCCACAGCCCTGGGATAGGGAAATTAACCCTGTGGCAATCCTTCAGTGCTAGGGGCTTCCCACACACTCAAGGCAGGGTGATTGCCACAGCAGCAATCCTCCCACCTTGGGGATTTCATGGAGCCCTGGGTGGGGTAATCACCCTGGAGGTGCCCCTGCAGCTCAGAGCCCCTCAGTTGAAGTGTGTGGGGCTCCCAGCCAGAGGAGCTTGCTTCTTGCTGGTGCAGAGGGAGCCCAGAATCAGGTTCTCCCTGTAGTGACAGTAAGGCGTGATGGGATATAATGTGTGATCCCATAGTCATGCCTCCTGCAATGCACGCATGACATAGCAGGAGGCACGATTGTGTGAATCACATTAGATTCCATTGCACCTTTACCTACATGTATGGGGGTGGGGGATGCTATGCTTTAAACTGCAAGCCAGGTTTAACTGTTTAGTGTTGTGTGATGACAAGGTGATGTTAATACCTTTGACCCTCTAGTTCTGTTTATTCCATCCAAATTAACACAGTACAGTCATAAAACCAGGTCTGAGAAATAAAACCCAGTCCCTCCAACATCCATGTTTAGTATTGTAAGTACAATACCATCCTTATTATCTGGAAGAAGTGAACTTTGCATAAGCCATTAGCTATTGGTCAATAGCAACTTTTTGTCACTGCTGAATTGGGCTGAGCTTGAACCTGTAAGTTAGAGTTAAAGGGACTCCGTAACCCATTACTAGCACCATGAACCACGCAGATCTCAAAACATTTGTTGTTTTGAATTGAAGTATGCCGGGATCTCAAACCTCACCTAAGCACCTGAAATGCCCATAGTTTGTCCTGTGGATCTCACCAAATGGTTCAGGTATTTTGCTTGGTATTCTTAACATATTGCTGTAGTAGGAAGATAGAAAAAAATAAGAAAAATAAGTCACATAACTGAAAAAAACACAAAGGGTGGAATTCTTCTTCCCTTTGCTCATCTAAATGGCAGTTCTCTAGCCATATATGTGACATGTTTTTGACCTTGTTTCCAAACTGTTGTTGCAAAAGCATGCATGGGTAGACCTAGTATGCCTAGTAGGGTTGCACACTTGCTGGGTATGTCTGTAGTCATGAACGTATGTAACTGAGTGTAAATCCAGGCAAAAGCACATGGGAGGGCTTTCCTCCTTCTCCATCTCTTCCCTCCACTCTAGTCAACTACGTTTTTGAGACCTAGATGGAGGTATGCATCCCCAGTGGGTGCACACACATAGCTGTGTATCAGCCAGTCAGTACATATCTGGTGAAGCATTATCAGTTCATGCACACACACATGTTTACACTGCAGGAGAAGTAGAATTGTTATCTGTGCATAAGCGCTGAAAATGCAGAAAATTTGGATGCAGAAAGGGCAGTAGAATTCTGCCCCAAATTTCATGCTGAACAACACTGTCATTAGTAATGTCTAATCACATCTCAGTACATATTTACACAATAAATCTGTTTCCTATTTTTCCAGACACACCTTCCTCCCCTCAGGGTCAATGAAGATCACTGAGACACGAGTTTCAGACAGTGGAATCTATTTCTGTGTAGCCACAAATATTGCTGGGAATGCAACTCAGTCAGTCAAGCTAAATGTACATGGTAAGTTAGTTAACTACAAAAATAACCCATCCCAGAGGTCCTATTACAGAACAACTGGAATTTAGCTTAATCTAATACAGCTCTTCAACATTTTTCCTGGTGTAGACCCATTTTGTAGATCTCTTTCCTTCTCCTTTTCTATTACATTATCACTATATGGCAACTTCTATAATAGCTTAAATGGAAAATTAATATTAAGAAAATATTAAATATATATTTATCTTCTGTTAATGTAATTTAGAAGGTGGAAACATGGAGGAAATATAGCTAGTCACTATGTCTCCAGTGCCAGGGTCACCAACATTTTGCTGCTGCAGTCCAG
The DNA here is from genome assembly GCF_000455745.1 of Alligator sinensis. Lineage (NCBI taxonomy): Eukaryota > Metazoa > Chordata > Crocodylia > Alligatoridae > Alligator > Alligator sinensis. The sequence goes on along the minus strand of NW_005842087.1, from coordinate 2,229,619 downwards.
AGCTCCCAGCTGTAACATGCAAATGTCTACCCCCCAGGATGCTTAAACCATCTGTACTTCCCAAACTACAGACACCCAGGGCCTGGAGGGATGCGAGGCAAAAGTATACTTGAGCAGGGATCCTGGTTTTTCTTTGTTTTAAAATCCCATATTCTCTGATTAAAAACCCCCAAATCCACATTTTTCCATGATTAAAATGAAACGCCACTATATACATGGATATCAGTTGAACACAATGTTTTATTGATGTATTTAATGTATTTACATTTTTTAAGCAATTTGGAAGCCTACTAGTGCTAAAACCATTTTCTAAATACCTATATATTTTGGCGTTTGATTTTAGTTTATTTATCATAGCTAATCAGAGCTCCCCCTTTCCCCTTCGCTCACCAGGATGTGGGTCCAGCTGCCGCTGCCCCCACCCCTGCTGCTTTGTGGAGCTGAGCAACCCTGATACGCTGATTGACCTGCCTGTGCTGGTGCCCCTCACTCCCGATCCACAGCCCCCTGGTCCTAACAGTGCCCTTCATCTCTCCAGCCCTACTGGTGCCCCTCACTCCCAACCTGTAGCCCCCGGCCATGTCAATGCCCCTCACTTACCACCCACAGCACCCTAGCCCCCAGCCCTGCTGGTGCCCCTCACTCAATGGCGATGTGTAGGGGGTGCACGGGGGTGCATGTGCACCCCGTCAGCCAGCATTCCCAGGCAGGGGGAGCAGGTGAGAGTGCTGGTGCCCCCCATGAGAGCGCCGGCTGGGGAGTGTGCCAGAAGAAGCGGTCCTCCTACAGCCGATCCTGCTGACCTGGAAGTGCCAGCAGTGCACTGCTTCCAGTTGTGTGTCAGCAGGATTGGCCGCAGGAGGACCCCCTGCTCTGGCCTGTGGGATCAGCCATGGGGGCCCCCCCCGGTCGCAAGTGCCCCCTCTGACTCGGGCACCAGTTGCCCATGCCCTCACTCATGACCCACAGGCCCCTGCCCCTCGCAAGCCTTGCTGGAGGGGGCCCCCAGCTGCCAGGGATATTGGGACCAGGACCATGGCTCACAGTCCCCTACCCCCCTCCCAGCCCCTGAGCTCCAGCTGCTGCCCATGGGAGGTCGTGGCTCCTGCGGCTGGAGCAAAGTGCAGAGCCTTACCTCCCCACATGGGCAGCATGGCAGGAGCAGAGCCCTTAGTGGGAAAAAAGATGTAGACTGCCCGCTGCAGCCTCAGGGCTTCCCTCCCTGCTGTCCTCCCTGCAGGGGCCTCTGCAGCCCAGCAGGCTGGACACAGTGTGTGAAGTCAGCAGGGCAGGGAGTCCTGAGCCTGCAGTGGGCAGCCCGCATCTTCCCTGTAGCAGGCAGCTTGCATCTGGGGGAGCATGTGCCCCTCCATATCCTCCTCCTTGGGAGTGCATGCAGTGGCAGGGGGCTAGTGCCCTCACTGCTCACCAGGCCAGCCACCTGTGGCTCCATCCTGCTCCCCAGCCAGGCCCTGGGGCTGCGCGTTCCCACCCAGGTCCCAGGCCCCACACACCTCACCAGCTGGGCAGTGCCTCCAGCCCCGGCCCTGCCCCACTCTCTCCTTCCCTTCCTCACCATGGGGGCCTCAATCTGCCCTCCCCCCATAGACTTACCTGGATGGAGCTGCAGGAGCTGCTCTTCATGCTGCGGGGTTCTCCCCAGCTCCAAGCAGCCTCTTGTAGGCTGGAACTCTGCAAGCCTACAAGTGGAAACCTGCCATTTCCTGCATTTTTGTTGTTTAAAGTAGAAAATCTGTGATTCCATGGTGATCAGAAAAGTTGGATTGCTGGACATGAGACAGCAGAAAGGAGGACTAAATTTCAATCTAGAAGAATTCAGTTCTTAATTATTGTAACACAAGATAGTCTTTTTCTTTATACATATACACACACATACTATCTATATATATCTTTCTCTACTTACAGCTGTATATTAACAAAGTAAAAAAATGTTGTTTACAATAACTTTAGCCATTCCTTATGACACTATTTGTTCTCAGTGATTCTTAAAAAGAAGAAGATTGGGGCAAAGGAATTATGTGGGATTTACATCATGTTCTCATTCCTTGGGACCGGAAAACTCAAATGCAGACATATTTTGTCTTCCTGTCTGAACCTGAGTTTGGAAACATATATAAAACAGGGATTAAGAAGAAGGAAGTACAAATGTCAGAGAGATCATTTTAATTAGCTTTACCCTAAAACCGAAATGTTTTGAGCACAAACACCCACTTTCCAGGAGCTCTGTTGAATATACTTGGAAGAATGATAGTATAGTATCCCTTTGAAAATAATGCTTTAGGATTTCAGATGCAGAATTCCTAAATCATCACTTGCCCTACCACTGCTGAAATAGGTCCCCAGAATGAGTTTGTATCCCAGCATTTGGTGGCGGGCCCTGCCCCTGAATTCCTGGACTCTCAAAGACCCCTGTGGGCTGGATGACATGATTCCATTGGTCATGTCTTTGACACTCCTGCCCTAAATGATTTGGAAGATGAAGTACTGTAATTATTATCTGTAAGGAGTGTCCAGTGTTGATTGGTTGCTGTCACTTAAGGGAATTAAATTGCAGTGCTTTTTGGAAAGATGGTGACTAAAATGATAAAGATAATAAATGAGATGATAAATATTTCCTCCATGAGTAATCTCTCAGATCATCTTCACATTATTATTGATTTATTTTCTTTGCTTAGTTCCTCCAAAGATTCAAGGTGCGCCTCGAGTTATGAAAGTACAAGTTGGTCACAGAATTGATATACCCTGCAGTGCCCAAGGGGTCCCTCCCCCAACAGTCACCTGGTTTAAAGGCAGAAATACCATGCTAATAGATGGAAGACAGTATATCAGCAGCCCTGATGGAACGCTGACCATCAGCAAAGTCCAGCTTTCAGACTCTGATATCTACAAGTGTGTTGCTAGTAACATAGTTGGCAGTGATGAATTGTCGATAACAATACAAGTTCAAGGTATTTATAATATGGCTAGAGCCCAATGGCTGTCATTGAGTATAGCTTCATTTTAATACATGTGATTTTTTTGTTTTGTGGGGGTGGATATCCTACTGCACTTTCAGAGAAGTGGCCTGTGATTCAATGGAAACTCAACACTTATGACGTACAAAATGACCCCCTTTTATTTATTTCTCTGTTGCTGTGGTTTTACTCCAAGAGCTCTGGAGCTGATTTTCAAACAAGGACATTTAAAAAAAATGTTTTTCTTTCATTATTGTATGACATAATATCCAAAATTTGGTATGCTTCAGATTTTTTTTACAATGTAGTTTTGTTGAGTAGACAAAAGTCACAAAAAGTATAGAAGTTTGCAAAAAATTTAGAACAAGGTATTTACATTCTTTTAATCTCAAAAAGTAGTTTGAGCTAGTTGATATTACAAGCAGATCAAAAGCAGCCTATGTAAAAACATCCTCCTCTCTCTAATAAACCACATACTTACAAAGGTTCTATTAGAAACCTGAGCTTACTGCTCCAAAAATGGAACTAAAGGAAGACTACTGTTAGCTCTTAGCTGTAGAAAGGTAAAGAATAAAATTATGTAAGTTGCCCTGGTATGCTTTCATATTTGAGGACAGTGGGCAAGACTGTTTTTACTTTAATTCTCTTTCCTTCCAGAACCTCCTACTGTAGATAATAATATTGACCCTCCTTACAACACCCCATTTCAAGAAAGAGTAGCAAATCAACGCATTGCATTCCCTTGTCCAGCAAAAGGTATGCAGTATTATAGACATTCTGGCTGATTACAGCATAGTTTTCTATTAGCCACTCAGTTTCATTGCTTCTTTATGTCATCCATTGTGGTTGAAGTGTACAATGCATGCAGGTCTTTAAATCTGTGTCTCAGCATGATATTTAAAAAAGTCACACTAATTTTATTTTCAATATGTATAATATGTGAAAATTTTGTGAAAAGGTCATCTCTAGTGGAGAATTGTACTAATTAGGACTATAATTGTGTAGAGCATTTCCAGAGTAAGGTTTCTCACATCCTAGCAAACATCCAGATGTGAAAGGGAGTTCATTCTCCAGGTGTATTTGACTCATGATATCTCTTTCAGTTGCACCAGTCAGATTGAATTTCAGTGTCTTGTGATTTGCCAGCCCCAAATATTTTCCCAATTGTGCCTTTTTCCTTATGCTCTACTTTAAAATAACGTTAATCCTTCCTTTCCCATTCAGAGCAAGAAGACTTACAAAGTTCTGTATTTCTCTGCCATTAGGTATCCCAAAGCCTGCTATCAAATGGTTACGTAATGGTAAAGAGCTGACAGGCAATGAACCAGGCATTTCAATTGCAGAGGATGGGACAGTGCTGATCATTGCTTCTGTTACACCGTATGACAATGGGGAATATGTTTGTCTGGCAGTTAATGAAGTTGGAAGGACTGAAAGAAAATACAATCTGAAGGTTCATGGTAAATAACAACTACAGTTATGGAAGGGCAGTTTTCAAAAGAGTAGCCTCACTTTTTGTGGTTGCATATTGCACACCCAAAATGTGCACTAGCAGTTTTGCATATGTGATTGAATTCTGAGAACAAATATTTGGACATACTGTATATGTTTAACTGCTTCGTAATTACTTCTGTTTGCTTCTCTTCACTTTATTCAAGTAATCAATCTAAAAGCTTGTACATGGCAATCTAAAAGCAAATTTTTGCTCTGAAGAATTTACACATTAAATGTTCCTCTTCATTTAAGTTGATGAGGCGAGTCTTATGTCATAGAACTGAGAATGAGAACAGGAAGAAATTGCTCTATGACAGGAGTCAACAAATTACAGCTTGTGGACCTATCCTATGGACATGGGACTGCAGTGATGAGGCTGGGGGTGGGGAGGGGGGATTCAGCAGTGGATGCTTTCCCTGCCTCCCCTGCCACTGCTGGGAATAGCTGTGTTCATGGCTGGGTTCTAGCAACCACCCTTTCATCTGTCTTATCCAAACTGGGCCACTGTGGCCCACAACCTTAAAAGGTTGCTGACTGCTGCTTTGTGACACTTTCCCTTCTTCCTCCAATGTCATACAGAATTGTAAGGAATCCGTGGATTGTAACAGGAGATGTTAAACTCTGCTCTCTACAGTGTACTTCTATCTGTCTTAATCTAACTCAATTCCAATGAGAGAACCCCATGCACATGAGGCATTTATACATGTGGTTTTTTTCCTGCGACTTGCTGGAGGTCCACTGCTTTGGAGCAGATTCAGTTAACCGATTTAATCGATTAATTGAGTCTGCTCCACACATGAGCTGAGGCAAACTGCACTGTACCATGTGCAGTTGTATAAGTGGCAAAATGTGTGTCAGCACGCAGAAAATGGTGGCGGTGCACTTGTGAACTAAAGCACCTCTGAGGTGTTTTAGTCCAAAGTGTGCCACTGCCATTTTCTCAGTGCGGACTCGCATTTTGTCACTGCTGGGAATAGCTGTGTTCATGGCTGGGTTCTAGCAACCACCCTTTCATCTGTCTTATCCAAACTGGGCCACTGTGGCCCACAACCTTAAAAGGTTGCTGACTGCTGCTTTGTGACACTTTCCCTTCTTCCTCCAATGTCATACAGAATTGTAAGGAATCCGTGGATTGTAACAGGAGATGTTAAACTCTGCTCTCTACAGTGTACTTCTATCTGTCTTAATCTAACTCAATTCCAATGAGAGAACCCCATGCACATGAGGCATTTATACATGTGGTTTTTTTCCTGCGACTTGCTGGAGGTCCACTGCTTTGGAGCAGATTCAGTTAACCGATTTAATCGATTAATTGAGTCTGCTCCACACATGAGCTGAGGCAAACTGCACTGTACCATGTGCAGTTGTATAAGTGGCAAAATGTGTGTCAGCACGCAGAAAATGGTGGCGGTGCACTTGTGAACTAAAGCACCTCTGAGGTGTTTTAGTCCAAAGTGTGCCACTGCCATTTTCTCAGTGCGGACTCGCATTTTGTTGCTTATACAACTGCAAGTGTTACAGCACCAGGCGCTTGCATTTGTAAAAATGCCCATGAATTCTGTGCCAGTCAGCATTAACTTTCTCTTCATATCTTCTTCTATGAAAAAACAGAAATTTCATTTTATGGTGTCATATTGATAGTTCCCTGGGTCATTAGCAGAGTGAGGATCTCTTGATTAATGTGTCATGGAGTTTCCTCAGAAGTGTGCTTGCTTGGGACCATCGTGGCCTTGTTTGGTCTCTGAGTGTACCCCTGAAGCCATCCCAGGCATAGCGCTTACAGCATGGAAGGAAACCTGGCTGCTTCTCCCACTGAGAGCCTGGCCTTTCAGTCCCTCATCCTTTCTTGTTGTTCCATGGCCCTGACACAAGGAGCTAGATTCCAGTTACCTGCAAGAGATGGGCTTCATCTCCTGTGGGGGGAACAGTGCAACCTGAAGTTTCAAGCTGCAAAGCAGACAGCTCCTTCAATAGAGGCATTTACTGGAGTAAAATCCATGCAGCCAGAGGTTCTCTGCTCCTTTCAAAGTGTTAAGCAGTAGGGGTGTGCGAAGCTTTGGTCACTGATTCTGTTCAGAGAAGATTCGGCCTGATTCAAAGGCTGAATCACTGAAGCTGAATAGAATCGTGAGACCCAAAAAACCCTCCAAATTGATTTGGAAAAGATTTGGAAAAAGATTCAGAGATTTGGAGATTTAGAAGGCAGTCTTTCAGGGGAACAGAAACTGAGAAGAGGGAGGGGGAGCAGGGGGGGAAAGACTGACATCTGTAGCTGGCCAGTGACTGTGATCTTTTCCTGAGTCCCCTTCCAATCACAGTACTCTGTGGGAGGGATGTAGAAACAGCACAGAAGCCTCTGTCTGCAACCTTTCTTTCCCTTTTGTGAGCTGTTTTTGCCTGAGCACTGGGAAGGTCCCCTGTTACAGGTTACCATCCCTGCTGATTTCATCCCACTGTGTCTTAACACATACACAAAGTTACACAAGTTTTGCTTGTCAGCACCTTGAGTTGCAGTTTCCCAGAAACCCCTGCACCTATCTCCTTAAAACCTAATAGGCTTCATGGCCTCAGAAGGGGTACCGTCCCTGCTGTTTTCACCCAAATCTGCCAAAAAATGACAAAGTTATAGGTATTTCAGTGATTCTTCATTATAGTCTATGGCTGAATCACTGAATCTCTTTGAATCAGTGCCAAATCTTCTGAAGCCAATTCGGCCAAATTGATTCGGGACAGTGATCTGAATCTCTGAATCTAATCACTGTCCTCCGAATTGGCTGAATCTGTATCAAATTCTTCCCTATTCGCACAGGCCTATTAAGCAGTCCCTCTGTCCCCAGTTCAGCACACATAGCCCAGAGCACCCCATAAGATACTCAGTTGTTTCCTTGCCCGTCTTTCCAGCTCTCAAGCCCCAGATCTGCTTGCTGGTCCCTCTCTCCTGACTGTCTCCCTCGCTGCTTGTTCCCACATCCCTGTCCATTGTCATGCTTATCTTCAGCTTCTCTGGAGAAGAGAAAAGAGATCTTTTCCATCCTCTGAACGTCTGATTCAGCACAGGGGAATTGGTAGCATGGGGCTGCACTATGCTCCCAGTCTTCTTTGCAACCCTTCCCTTTGCTACAGAGCCTGCTGCTCTGCTGCATCTGCATTTCCTCACTGCAAAGGGGAAGGGTATCTGCAGCGAGTGTGAGTGAAGGCAGGTGGCTGGTGTGAGGATGGAGACTTGTGGTCCTCAGCAACAGCCTGGTCTCAAGGTCTAGTTCATCCTGGAAAAAGGCTTCCAAACCCTGCTGTAGGTAAGCCAACAGTAGACAAAGGAGAGACTGTAATAGTGGGTTTCACAGATGCTTGGTGATGGCAGGAAAATTATAACACTCAGGAGTCTTGGTTTTCTATTTCTCCAAAGCGTGCCCTCTTCTGCCCTATTCCCTCTAACTTTTCTTCTTGCCCAGTCAGTCCTAGCCTTTATCTCCATACTTTGCTGTTGGAGTCTGTCTCCCCTACTAGTATCTCTTTCTCTCTTCTCTCCTTTTGTTCCAGTCCTTTTTTGCTCAGCATGTCCCAATTTTCCTCCCCTTCTCCAGCTCCATATCTAGCTAATCCCACTTCCTCACTGCCAGCTTTATATCTGATCTATTTCTTTTCTTTTTTCTTTCTTTTAATCTAAAATAGATTGAAGTGAGACATGAACTGTTTTTCCAAACCATGCTTCATAAAACAAACATTGAGACACTTGACAGTAGCATAGAGTAATTACATGTGTATCAATAACTCCCTGATGTAAAAAATGATGAAATAATGAGAAAAATAACAGGCACCTTGCTATTTCAAATATTTAAGTCCATAGTGTTTTTGATTGCATAGATAATCACTTTGTATAATTTGTTGTAGTTCCTCCTGAAATCCAAGACCAAGAAAAGGTGACAAATGCATCTGTCATTGTTAATCACCCTGTAAGTCTCTTCTGTGAAGTGTCAGGTACCCCCTTTCCCACCATCTCCTGGTATAAAGATGATGTCCAGGTAAGTACAGGTACTGTTAATTGATTTCCAGCTCATTTAACTCAAACAACCCTAGTTGGGAATTTCCAAGATATTTTACTGTAGCTTTCTAAATCTTCTTTTTTGATGAGTGCTTGATATAAGAGTTAATTTAAATGCAATTAAAATATGCATGTATTTAGATTTAAACAATAAGAAAATTATCCATGCAGAAAGCCAATCATATATGGGTAACCAGTTATCTTAACCTTTCTCTACTCTTATCTGGTCAGCCAGCAGTCTGAGAAACCACCAGCCAGCTGAGGTAGCAAAAAATGTGTATGAGCATTATCTGCCCACTGTTGGGCAGCAAAACCCTTGTCCACTTAGGAGAGAAGGAATAAATATGTTGGATGCTCTGCTATCTTAAAGGGTTTTAAAGTCACTTAAAGATTTGCCAGTAAAACTTTGTATTGTATTCCAGTGGTGCTCAACTATTCTGGTGCACAGGCAGGATGAGTTGGGTGTGGCTGGTCCATGAGCTGCATTTGGTATGCGGCACATGGCAAGTCTGCAGGCTGCATCTGATTTGCAAACCAATCCAGCACATCAGATCCAGTCCTGTATGTTAGCCCTTATCCAACACTTGGGGCCATCTCATCCAACCTGTGAGGCTCTCCATAGATCCAAAAATTTAATGATGGGGGAGCACTGGCAGCATTAATTGTATTGGTGCTATTAATTGGTTCCCCACTACCAAATTTCTGAACCTATGGGAAGCCCCACAGGCTGGATGGCTTGGCTCTGTAGGCTGGATTTGGGCCATAGGCCTTGTTTTGAGCATCACCGTTGTAGAACATGCCTTAACCTTCCAAAAATCAGAGACAGAAAAGGACCTTATCAAGATTCCTTCAAGAACTTATCTTTACCTTCCCTGAAAACCTTATCATGCACATAGATTTCAAAGCACTTAACAGAGGAGGAAGAATATTATGTCCACTTTAGGTAGCAGCAAACTGGGCACATAAAATCAAGGTAATTTTTTTAATGTCAGACATTGGCTTGTCAAGTCCAGTATTTTGCTTATGAAAGTAGCTGACAACTGACACATCATAGAAAATGGGGAGAAAACCTCAGGCTATCCCAGACCTAAGGAGTGTTGTACATAGGGGGACAAAGCTCTGTATGAGTCCTGAGGCTAATGGGTTAAGGAAGAGATTTGGTTAGCCTTGCCTTAGTTCCCCCAATTGGAAATGATAACATCTATGCAGTTATCCAACCCTTTGTTGTAACTATGGGTAATGAACTACATGAGTTCATTGCAGGTTTTAGTATTGTAATGAAAGGGAAATTCAATAGAAGGATTTTTCTTTATGAAAAATGACCGTGTTCTTTTCAAACTCTGGCTGCAGAATTTGGCTGATGTAACTTGGACCACATAATACTGATCTCTTGGGTTCTTTTAAGGTTATGGAAAGCAGCACTCTTCAGATTTTGCGGAATGGGAAGATACTGAAGCTCCTTAAAGCTGCTACTGATGATGCTGGACAGTATTCATGCAAAGCGACTAACGTAGCAGGGAGTTCTGAGAAGCTGTTTAATGTAGATGTGCTAGGTTAGTACTGTGCTGTGCCAAACTGGCAATCTGAGGGAAAAAATTACATTTAAGAAGCTCTTTTACTTAAGCCTTTAAAAAAAATATCCTTCCTTTCTTGTTCCATTTTAAATGCAGGATACCATCAGTCTTCACACACTAACTTTGCAGTACTTGAATGCTGTCATTCTCTTGGTACATTAGATAATGTGCTGCTTTTTGTTCCTGTATTCTGTTCTTTGATATCTTGTACATCCTTTGTTAATGGAACAAAGAAAACAGGCTATAAAGGTTCTCCTGGATTATCTACTTAGGTCAATAGCACCAGTCTAGAAGTGAAGGAAGGATGACACATTTTGGAAGAACAGCAGGCTGAAGCTTTGCTACAAGTGAATGATAGGGTCATCCATTTGTTCTGTTTAGTTTAGAGCCATTTTCAATTTTAGCAGGTCTTTCATGCCCATCTCTAGATCTCACCATACTGTTTCTCTTTCAAAGTTCCACCTAGCATAAAAGGTGCTGACACACCCAGCGAAGTTTCAGTCATTCTCAACCGTGAAATCAGTCTGGAATGTAAAGTTAAAGGCTCCCCTTTTCCTGACATTCACTGGTTCAAAGATGGCAAGTAAGTACTAAATTTTTGTCTATGCCAATGCTGCTTTGGTGGGACAGAGAGGGGACAGATGCATTATATTAATACCAGCAATAAGCCAGCAATATGCCACATCAGTTAAGGATTATGCTATTGATGCATATTGATATAATAGGGTAAAATATGCCATCTTTCCATCCACAGGGAAAATTCAGATTGTAAGTAATATGGCACCAGTAAAATAGATTTATAGTGGGTAAAGCCAGATAACATGTGAACCAAGACAAACACAGCCACGTCTTTGAGGTCATTCTACATAGATTATTTTAACATTGCTCAAAGTTAACAAGCAGGCATTTTTCCTGGAATGACAGCCTTTTTTTTTGTTGGTACATGTGCATGTTAAACATTTTTCCAGATCATGTCCTGTACAGCTGTGTGTATACAGATTTGAGATTTTATAACATTAGACTGCATGTCTCAGTTCTTCAGCTCTTCTTCCAGGAAAGCATACTGAGAAGAGGAATTTTGGCAGTATGAATGTTAGCTGCAAAACAAAAATAGGACTAGAAATAGTCTGAAAAGTAGAATTAGTACTTAACAGTTTAGTACAATGTAGATCTTGGCCTATGAACCTAGATAGCCTGACATGGCAATTGTTTATTATTCTTTTGCAGAGACATTTTTCCACTAAACAGAGACATTTTATCATTACTATAAGAAGCAACATAATCTAGTATGTAACTCTTCTGCTGGGTGCTGGTTGGCAGTAAGGGCTAGGATCAGATTTTGAGGTACCCAGTAAGATGTTCCTGTTGCTCAAGCCCCTAAGTCTGGTATCACTGAACTTGGCTGGGGTGTCCTGCATACACAAAGCCCCTTCCTCACAAGCAGTTAAACACAAAGGACAGATTTTTACAGTACACAAAGGTAAAGAAAACAAAGGAAAGCACCATATGCAATTTGAAACACTATGAACTACAAGGTGTAGTCTATAGGTTGCACCCTTTTTGGGAAGGTTTCCCCTTGCCCAGGCAGTCTGGAACTGGGGGCTGGGAGGAGGGGGGTGAAATTCATACCTGCCGACTCAGCAAACAGGCTGGATGGGAGGCTCACACTGGAGAGTTCAATGAGCTATACCTTGGGTTTGTTGCATTCGGGAACCAGCTAGAGAGTGTAGGTCCTTCTGTGAAGCCAGGGGCCCCTCATTGCTCTCTGGGAAGTTGCAGAGCACTGATTTCTACTTCCACATGGTGGCTTTGAAGGGGTGACTTGTGGCTTTAGGCAGTGTACTGTCCTGCACAAAATTCCTAGTTCCAGTCGCCAGCTCTGCTGGGGCAGAAAACTGCAAAAGAGCTCAAAGAAGGGCCAGGCCTCTCCTGCACTGGGCATGAACTACAGCTAGTGCCCAGCCATACTGCTTGGGTGCTAAAAGCTACAAAAGCAACAGAATGTGCTAGGTCTCAACCCTGACCCAAAACATGCCAGTGATTATACAGATGGAGTTCAACCATATAGCTAGGCTGAGACAAAAGAAATTGCAGCAGCAACAAAATTTGCCCGGTCTTTAATCCTGGCCCAAATCTGCCAGAAACTTCCAGTAAGCCTGCCAGGCTCCTATCCTGGTCAGTGTGCTCCAGGGATTAATACCCCTCAATATTATCCCACTCAAAACCCAGGAAAAAGGGGAAGAAACGGATTCTCAAACTCTGAGACAGACTTTACCTTGGATTTCCCCTTCACGTAGCACCAACTTGCTTCTCCAGTAAAGGAGGAGGAGGAGAACTGCTTCCCATAGGAAGCAGTTCTCTGCAGCTCAGTCCCCCAGTTCTGCAGCAGCAGCCTCTGTAGCCCCAAAGAGATGAGAGATTCCTGTATACCTTAATATGACATCACCCCATGTATCCAGTCATAGGTTGCCAGGCCTCCAGCCTTTCTTGCAACCAATTAATTAAAAAAAACAAAAACATTCCCCAATTAGTTTAGCCAATCAGGCTAGGGATTTGATTCCCCCCGTGACTTTCTGGTTTCATCACACAGCAAATCACCAAGCCAGAGGAAAGCAGGCTGGATACTTAAATACAACACATATAGAAGACATGATTATATACAACAAAATATGAGAAAAAAACAGAATTATATTTAAACTAAAACATAATACTTAGTAACATGAAAACTAGAACATACTTTGCAGGACAGAATGGCTCGTACATTTTGTGTGTGTGTTACAAGTAATTGGTAGAAGGGACTGGGAAGGGGGAGGTCTAAGGGCATGTCTCTGTTGTAAATGTTCCTGAGCTAGCCACGAGCAGTGTAACTGTGGCAGTGTGCAACTCAGCATAGGCTGCAAAACTTGCCTGAGAACCTGAGGAGATACTTGAATCATCCCACTCTGAATAGCAAAATATTACTATTAGCTATTAGTTACTGCACTTATTTTAATTAAAGCATACTTTGTCATTATTTGAACTTATGTTTTACTATTTCAACAAAATGCTGGTGGGGATATGGAGGACCTCATCTGATGAAATAAAATAATCTCTCTTTATTCAGGCCTCTGTTTTTGGGAGATCCTAACATTGAGCTTGTGGACAGAGGCCAAATTCTGCGCATAAGGAGTGCCCGAAGAATTGACAAAGGACGCTACCAGTGCAGTGTGGCCAATAGTGCAGGCAAACAAGTCAAGGAGGTCAAGCTGATTATCCATGGTACATTAAAAGAATGCCTGAGCCCTTAAGGTCCTTTTGGGACTACTTATATGTGTGATATTGAGCACGTGCATAGAAGAATTGGGTCTAAGTCCCCTATGCATATATTTTCTTCTTTGTAACCTTTGGAGGTCAGTTTTAGAGCGGTTTCATAAACCTGGAATTCTCAGATCTTTTAAAAAGTTAATACTGACTGGAACATTTTATCATTAACTTTGTTCTGTGGATCTTTTCCTCTGTTTTTAGGACAGGAAAACGAGTTTGAGTTTTCAGCAGAGAAAATCATGCTGCCACTATATCTTATGTCAGTGTAGGTCAAGAGTTAGTCCATTCAAACCAGTAGCGTTATACCAGTGTAAAATTGTTCTGAGATGATAATTAGACCCAAACTGTCCTGAGATGTACATATTTCCACCTCAGTTGGTGTAAATGGTCGTATCACCATTGACTTCCACACTGATTACTACCAACTGAGGGGCTGAACAAGAGGGGACAGTTATGTTAATAGTCTTTTAAAATTTTTGATAAGGTCTATAGCACGCTAAGATTATTTATTGTTTTATAAGAAAAGAACAGCATTTCTCTTTTAGAGTAATAGGTACAAGCCTACCAAAAACAATTCAAACACTTCAATGAGATAAGTTTAGGTAGAGGCAGTGGGGTGTTTTTTGGATGGAAGAATATGGTGCTTTATGGTGCTCAGTAGACAAGAAAAGGGCAGCATGAGTGAAGGCCCAGTCAAGCCTTGGTGTGAAATGTAATAGGGAAAAATGAGAGCAGAGATACAAGTCAGAGCAAAACTATGTTGCATCCAGAAGAATAGTCATAAGAGCTTAAATGTAGCAAATGGGAGAGACAGAAGAACAGTGATATTTTGGCAAAAATGCTCAGAGGTGTCATTCATAACCATAGTCAGGATGGTGTCAGTGGAATGGAAAGGGTACAGGACAGGCTGGAAGAGCTGGAAGACAAAGCTGGGAAATGTGACTAGACAGTATAGTCAAGTCATTTCACATGAAGAAGTAAAGTAGCCAGTAGTTAGAGAGGTGAGGAGTATAGCTTGTTAATTTTACAGAGTAGGACCTGGTTGTACAGAAAGATGCTCAGAAAAAGAATGTAGGACATAGACTTACTTCCCATTGGATGATCATTTTCTTTGCTTTTGAATGCAGTTGGTGGTTTCTCAAGACAAAACATCAAAACTATTCTTGGTTTTTCTGTGTGTAGATCCACTTGCTGTTGGATATGCATGTCAGTGTTGTTTAATTTCTGTATGTTTTTGCACATGTTATAGGTTGGTAAATTATTTAACCAGGAGATCACTCTGGCATAATATGGTATCCTGGAATACATGCCTTATTTGTTTGAATCTCTTGTCTTACAATGTATTTCCCCTTCCTTTATATTTCTCTGCTGTTGCTTTTAAGTAACCTTCCATGGAAATCCGTGGAATGAATGTTAGGATGCATCATGTATGTTTGGCAGCAGAGGAGTTAATGCTTCTGCCATATGTGCCTTGTACTTCCAACAGTAATAAGTGGTTAATTTAGTTTTTGCCAATTGCAGTGTGTTTTTTTTTATTACTTTCACAGAGATTTATGAACTCTTTATATTGGCTAATTTACACAAAAGCTTGCTTGCTAGAAAAGATCTAAGTGCTGTTGCTCAGGGAACAAAGAGAGTAACTTTGGGTCAAGAGTGCCAAAAATAGGAGTCTAAAGCTAGACGTTTGAGTTCACATTTAGTTTCACAAGTCAGTGATTTTATTTTCAGAAGTGCTGAGTATCCAGAACTCCCACCAAAATCAGTAGGAGTTCTTGGATACATAGTACATCTGAAAACCATGTCATTGTTCTCCAAAGTGGTATCAGGACAATAAGGAGTATAGGGATTGCTCCATCCTTATCCATCAAGAGCAGAGTCAAGTCCTTTTGGGGGAAAATCATCAAATGTCTCCCTGATACTCTTCACGTGGACGAGAGCTCTGCAATGTTCCTCAGTATAGATTGTACCTCAAAGACGTCAGCTAGACCTTTGCTGTCACAGCCTTCAACATATCATAGCTGCTTCCACTGACAATGTATAAGTGCACCAAAGAACGTTTCGGGAGGATGGGGCAGGTAAGGTCTTAGCCAAAAGTTTGATTCTCCCAAAAGTTAATGTGTAACTCATGTAAATGTGCACAAATATGCTGATACACAGACTTCTACACTAAGGTTTTAATGCCACTGTTTTGTTTTGTTTTTTTAAATAGTCCCACCTAGTATTAAAGGAGGAAATACCACCACTGAAATATCAACACTGATGAACAGCTTAATAAAGCTGGAATGTGAAACCAGGGGGATCCCTGTCCCTGCCATTACGTGGTATAAAGATGGACATCCCATTATTTCAAGCCCACAAGCTCTTTATGTGGACAGGGGTCAGTTTCTTCAGATTCCTCAGGCTCAAGTCTCAGATTCTGCAAAGTACACCTGCCACGTGGCCAGCATTGCTGGAACCTCTGAAAAAGTATATGAAGTAGATGTCTACGGTAAGGAGTTTAATTAACATGCTTGTTCACCATCCTGTGAAACATGCTTATCCAAAAAGTGTTCTCACGCGGGTTTTGCAGTGGCCCCCAAGAACTTCTTATAGTTAATTGCTGCAAGTTTTGGCATATATTAGCAAGGCATCATAGAAAAGCTCTCACTGTCACTTCCTGTGCTGTATATTTTTATGTGGCAATGAAAAAGGCTTTTGTCATCAGGCCCATCAGTTAGTACTGCTAATTAGCAGCAAATATTAAAACTACATTCCCTCCACAAATACTTTTTCTCTTCATCTCTTGCAGACGCAACAGACTTCTCAACGTTTAGCTATGAAAACTATTTTTCTGACTACATTTTCCGACTTGAAACATTAACGTTCTGTTCTCCCATCTCAAAACCCTCTAGATATGCTCTTTTTCTTCAGTGGTGAATGGCCAGCTAAGGCATTTGACCATTAAATTGTTAGCTGATCTTTATTGTTCTTTTGTTTTGGCCTGTTCTGGCATAAAATTTCTCACATGAAATTATATGTGACATAACTCTATGTAGAGCCAGAGTGGGTGGAGAGGAACGAACCCATTTGCTGTTAATACGTTTTCTGGCTGCAAAATTAATTACTTGCAAAATACTTTTTCTTTCCCCAGTTCCTCCTGTTATTGAGGGTGACTCTGACACTATCCAGAACAAGCAGGTGGTTGCTGGCAATTCATTGACATTGGAGTGTAAAGCTGCTGGCAACCCCCCACCTCTTCTTACCTGGTTAAAAGATGGAGTGCCTGTGAAAGCAAGTGAAAACCTCCGCATTCTGTCCAGGGGGAAGAAGCTGGAGATCTTGGATGCCGCAGAGACTGATCACGGCCAGTATGTCTGTGTGGCCACAAGCATAGCAGGAGAAAAAAAAATGAAATATGATGTTGAAATCTTAGGTGTGTGAACAATGCAGCATTTTTTTCTCAAGTTCATAGCAGAATTAGAGAGATATATATTTGCTAGTGTCACAGAATTTCATTTTAGTGAGTCAACTGTATATTTAACCAAGCCTAGCCACTGCACATTTTCACTGTCCAGCTGGACAAGCTGAAGGTTGTTGCTTTTGCATGACTTCTTGGACTGTTTTCCTGAGCAAGATTAGAAGCATCCCTTTGAAGGACACAAAGAAGTTTTCCAAAACTGCTTTACCATCAGTAAGAGAAGAAAATTATAGCTGCGAAATAAGTCATTCAAAAACAAATCAGATAATTCTCTGATTTTGTTTTAGGTTGTCTCTAAATTTTTGGATTCATTATACAAATTCTAAACTTTGCCTTTGAAAATTGTTTATTTCCTTTTATTGAAGCCTTCACTGCAATATGGATTGCAACTCTGCCTCCTTGGCCCATTTCAGGATAAATTAATTGTGCAAATATTAGCAGCTTACCCCAAAATAGAACAGGTAGTTATAGAGATATTCTTTTAAAGGTGAAGTTAGGCTGTGTAGGCATAACTATTCATTTAACTGTCCCACCAAGGGAGAACCTTGGGAGCTACTGGGCATGCAAGTGCAATGTGCTTGTTTTATTGTTATCGGTGTAGTTAAAATGCTTTGTAGGTCAATGAATGAGATGGGCTGATACCTAGTCCTCTTCTCTAGCCCTCATCAGGAGAGGGTGATAGAAGTGATGGACAATGCAAGGGAGACAGAGACAGAAGTTCTTCCCCTTTGCACAGAGGGGCAGGACATAATCTCACCCTAGGCAAGTAAAGCAACATAGGAGAAGGACAAGAGCAATGAGTTTCACAACCTTCTTGGTGTTCCCTTTATGCAAGGGGCAGCTTCACACTGTGCGGGCCGGGAGCGATCCGGGCCCTTTTTGTGCTCTGCGTGGGCTGTGGCCAGCAGCCCGGGCATGCTGGGTCGGAGAAAACAGGCGACACGCTAGAATTAGGCACGGACGCATAATGGTTGATTTAAGATTATTTTACTTACACCAAAGATGGTCGTGGTGCAGGCAGCAAAACTTGCTTGAGTTGCGATTACAGATAGAAAAGAAGAGAGGCGGACTAGAGTTCCTTCCCGTGAACATTCTTCTAGCCCATCCGGTTGGAGGCTCTAAACCGCGAGCCCATCGCGCCAACCAAAGAAAGTACTCGAACCAAAGAGCTCTGAATAGACTCACACGAAGTTTGCTAGGCTCCGTGGAACTTGCGCGCAGGGATTCAAAGTGAAGAGCTCTGAATAGACTCACACGAAGTTTGCTAGGCTCCGTGGATCTTTTTGTGCACAGGGAAGAGGGATACGTCGAGGATTGCGCTCGGTGACGGGGAGAGGCTAGAGGCTGATCAGACCCCTGTTGCCTGCTTTAAATGCGCTGGGTCCAATAGGCTCCGCAGCGCTTAGAGATCTTCACACAGTGTGAAGTCTCCTTCTTCTGGTGTTCGTGGAGTCCTCCAACTTGGGCGGAAACCACTCAAGCTTTTTATACGGCTAGCAAGCCAATCACTAGCCGCCATGTAGGAATAATTTAGAACTAGCCAATGGTGGGGCACAAATTTGAATACGAATGGCGGGAACTCCTTGCAACGTGCATTTCTGTGCTGCAACAAAGAAATGCACCCTGCAAAGAAAGCTACTGGTGGCGGGAATTCTTTTGCACCGGGGTTCTCCTCTGCAGCAGAAAACTCCACCATGCAAAGAAGCTGCAATTTAGCGGGAACAATTTAGCAGTGCCGAAGCACTCACAAAACAAAAATCACACCCTTGGGTTGTGACACACACATTGAACCAAAGTCCTCCTTAGAGTGAGGTAGATGCACAGATGTTTTTAAATATGTGATTTAATATCAAAAATCACATTATTTCTGATGTTAAAACATTCCTTTTGTTGCTGTTCCTTCATTTTTAGTCCCACCACACGTGGAAGGGGAAGAAGAACCTTTGGATTACATTGTGATTCTTCATAGCCCTCTGGAGCTAGATTGTCTGGCAACAGGAACACCATCACCAACTATCATGTAAGTGGGGTTTGGTATATTGGTTAACAAGTCCATGACTTGCTTGCTTAAGCTTGCAGGTTATTGTTATGTTCTGACTATGCCATTTGGGTTCACAGTAAGACACAGTGGATGAAATCTTGGCCCCGCTGAAGGGCAGTCACAAAACTTAATTCAGAAGGCTTACGATTCACTTTTGTATTAATTGTTTTTGATAATACAAAACTGCAGCGTGTCATGGATCAGAATGAATAAGAAGTGGCAAAAATCTGTTTTATGACCTGCTAATGTCACCCATTCAGCATAGCTATGACCCCTCCTCCCTGGAGACTTTCCCTCTACTGCTTTCCATCCTCTTTTTTCTGGCATCCATCTTCCTTAAAGACTCTCTCAGTGCCTGCCTCTTTTCTTATCCTTTCTTTGATGCTTGCTTCTTCATTCTCCCTTTCTTAGTGCCTCATTTCAAGACCTGGGTACTCCAAAGAGCACTTCTGCATATAATATTTCTAGAAAAGTTGTTTTGTATATACCATTATTTTCTACTTCATAGATACTTGCCTTAGAACTGCCTTCTACTTTAAAAAAATAGGCAACTAAGATTTTTTCTTTCTCCTTGGTAGGTGGTTGAAAGACGGTCACCCAATTGAAGAGGGAGATGAGTATAAGATCCTATTAAATGGACGCAAACTTCTCATTTCTCGGGCTCAAGTGTCAGACACAGGCCGCTATAAGTGTGTGGCAACAAACACAGCAGGGGATCATGAAAGGGAATTTGATGTTACAGTGCATGGTATGTTATTCAGAGGACAGAGCAACAGACTGGCTTTGTTTTACAATGATGTATATGATCATTAGCAGGAGGGTACCATAGGCTATACAAAACATAACTTTTTTATACACAGCTGATATATTGGAGATAACAGAGAAGGATTGTAATAATCAGAGTTTTCTATATTTGTGAGATTGTATTGAGCATACGTTAAATATATTCAAACAGTGGTTTATCTTTGTCTTGTTTCTTGTAGTTCCTCCAACAATCAAATCTACTGGGTCTTCTGAGAGATCCGTGGTGATATACAAGCCCACAACATTGCAGTGCATAGCCAATGGCATTCCCAGCCCTTCCATCACATGGTTAAAAGATGGCCAGCCAGTAAATACAGCCAGAGGAAACATTCGAGTAAGTACAACCTTTTTATGGCATCCCAAACCTGAAAATAGCTTAAGTACATACACACACATGGGCACACACACATATGTTAGTTCTTTTTCATCTTTTTTCTCTCATTTTGGGTGGGGTGAACACGCTAAAGATATGCACAGCAGGGGTTTTGTCTGACAAAGGACTTCAAAATCTGACTTGCAGTGTTTGAGAGAGTGAATTCTATTAGAAATCCCTATCCTCTGTCTACAGAAAGGCCGGTATGTAGATTCTATATCCAGGCCTTCCACTTGTGCCTATTTCTCAGAGACTGGTCAATCTTGGTAGTTACCAGGGAGCTTTACTTATTCACTTACGGGAGACAGGATTAACAGCATTTACATTTTCTTTTGTCAGCACCACATCTGCATCAAACATTTAAATGTTCTCTTCTCTTTCTTGGCTTCTGGGAACCTCTTGGTAGACATCCTTTCACTTTGGAGTGATGTGTGTAGGTCTTTAAAAAGGCTAACCTGCTGCAATTCAGTACCTCTCCTCCTGGCTCCCCAGAGCTGCCCAGCACTCACCAGCCACAAGGCTTCAGACTACTCTGATCTCTGGGTTAAGCTGGAACACTTTCTGACATCCTACCAATAGTGGTCTTTGGTCTGCAGCCTCCACTCCATGTTCTTGCCTACCCCTCTACCATTTATTACAGCTCTACCAGAAAATAAGCTTCTACCACACTACAATTTAGGGACTCCAACCTTTCAGAATAGGCATCTTGTGTTTTTCTAGTGCTCTACAGAGCAACCCTGAGCTAACTCTGCATACGCTAGTTCTGGAACTGGAAGCAGTCTAGACTTGCTAACTCAGCATACTGATGAGCCTGATATCTAAGCAGAGCTAATTAGCCAAAGCACTTCTTGGTCTGCAACAAGCTTAGGATGTCTCTCTGCATAGTGTTGCCTTGTCCTGTGGTAGTGAAGTATCTGATGAAGTAAGCCATGGCTTACAAAAGTGTATGTATCGCTGATTTAGTTAGACTGCATATTTAAAATCTAACCTGCCTTCTGCCTACCTTCAGACTAAAATGGTTAACTACTTTTTTTTGTGTCATATTAAGATCGCCTTTTGTACACTTGTGAGGTACTTGTTCTATTCAGCGTAAATCTATACCCTATGGCCCCTGGTACACATTCATTTAATGGTGTGATAGGATCTAATCCTCAATTCCAACAATTGTGCTTCCAGCTATGCCACATTAGGGCTCTGCGAAGCTTTGGGTGCTGATTCAATTTGGAGGAGATTTGGCCTGATTCCGTGGCCGAATCTCTGAATCTGAATCAAATCAGGAGACCAGTAAAAAGGTCCGAATTGATTTGAAGCTGTCCGAATCGATTCAGAGAGCTTTGGAGATTTGGGAAGCCTCTGCTTGCTGCCACAGGGAGCTGGATCCAGACTCGGTGCTGGTTAGTATGGGGCGGGGGAGAGGGGGCTGGAGGAGGAGGCAAGGGACCATGGGGGCACCCCTGCTAGGCTGCATCCCCTGCCTGCTCCTCCAGCCCCCCTGAACACCCCTCACCTGCTGTCCCAGCCCCCACCATGGCTGCCGTGCCCACCCCAGCTTCTGGCTCTTTGAAAGAAAAAGAAAAAAAAAAAAAGCCCCCATTCACCACCTGCTGCCAGGTGGGGGGGGGTGATTCTTGCTGCTTCCCACTGCCCCTCACTGTGTGGGGGCTCTGCCATGAGCCCCCTGACCCCTGCCTGCTCTCCCAGTCTCCCCTGCTATGACTGCCCTGCCTGTCCCAGCATCTGGTTCTTAAAAAAAAAAAAAAAAGCCAAAAAAAAAAGCCCACACTCACCAGCTGCTGCAGCAGCCTCAGGGCTTCTGGGGGCTCATGGCAGAGCCCTTCCAACAGTGCAGGCAGTGAGGAAAAGTGGGGATCACCCCCCTCCTGGCAGGAGCTGGTGAGTTCAGGCTTTTTTTTTTTAAAAGAGCTAGGAACTGGGGCTGGGCAAGGCAGTCATTGACAGGGCTGGGTGAGCAGGCGGGGGATGGGGCTGATTCAGAGATTCAGCCGATTCAGCAGTGGCCAGAATAATTCGGGACAGTGATTTGAATCACTGAATCAAATCACTCTCCCCTGAATCGGCCGAATCCGAAGAGAATACTAGCTGCTTCGCATAGGCCTATGCCACATATGTGTAGCAGAATGTGCAATTTTGGAATTGGTCAGTGAGAGCCCTGGTCCAGCTGATATACTCCTCTCGACTAGACACCCTGAAAACTCTGCTGTCACCCCGCCGGTGCACAGGAGCTTTCAACTTAACCCTGCATCAGGAGTCATGACAGGGATTCTGCCACATGTTCAATTTAAGGTATGATGGAAATCGATCATAAAAATATTGCATACTTTTTGTGGAATATTTCTGTGTTTTTTCCCATTTCGTCATGCTGTTAATTGCCTGAATGTGTGATCAGGTTATTATTTAAAACACAATAACAGGTTAATTGTGCCTTAAGTGTAACATCTGCCTAAGGCCTATTATTAATCTTAGCAGCTGCATCTGGAATCCTGGTGTAAAATTTTTCCCTGCTTTCTGTTAATGGCAGCTGGAGTCTTCAAGCCGCATTCTGCAAATTGCCAAAGCCCTGCTGGAAGATGCAGGCAAATATACTTGTGTGGCAACAAATGCTGCAGGAGAAGCCCAGAAGCACATTCGTCTTCATGTGCACGGTAATAAAATTTCTGCTTCTTATTAAAGGCTTAAACGGATTGTTTGAAGGCAACTTTTGTTTATTTGTCTTATTTCTTTCTGTCCCAAACACATTCAGGATTGCTCTTTTCATTTCCAGCTCTTTCATTGTCTTCAGAGATCCACCTCCATTTCTTTCCTCTTTCCCAATTGCTCAGTTTTTGTTTCAACTACTTACCACATACCTATGACAAACAGGTATGCAGCTCAGCCTCTGTAGCTCCAAGATTTTGCCTCAGCTGGCACCAGTGGTACAGACAGAAGTTACATTTGTCATGAAATCGGCCCCTGAAAGCACTCTAAAGCTGTGCTGTGTCACATATGCATGGCTGCAGAGTGTTTAAAAGTGGCCGATTGCATGACAAATTAACCCTCATCAAATGATGGATTAGATGAAGGCGCTCCACTTTGGAGTGCCTTAGGGAACTCATTTTCCCTAAAGTTAATTTGTCACACAGCCGGGGCTGAGCTGATGTAGCCGAGACCTGCCCCTGGGCCTGCCTTCAGGAAAGGAGGGGGAAAGTGCAGGGGGAGCGAGCTTTGGACTGGAGTTTGCCCAACCTGATCTGGAGGGGGAGGGAGGATTGGAGCTTCCTAGCCCTCTCCCCACAGCTCAGATCTACCAAACCCTAGCCTGCAGCTCACTTTCCCTCTCCTTTCCCCCTTCCCTTCCTGCAGACAGCACTGGAGCTGGGAGAGAGGGGTGGTACAGGCAGGCTCAATTTCCCCCCCCAGCCCAACAGGTGAACATCTCTCAGGTTGGGGGGAGGGGGAGGAGGGCTCTGTAACTCATGGTGTTTTATGTAAAGCAGAGGCCTGCATATCTATCAGCGCCCCAAATGTTCAGGAATGAGCATATCCTTCCTCATAGGCGTAACAGGGCAACTCTGTGCTCTCATCAGCGGCAGTACCCAGGGCAGTGGTGACTGCTGGGTTGCTATTTTTGGGGCCTTGTTGCTCAAGTGGGCATCTGGGCTGCTAACCTAATCACCCCTTCATCTCCCCCACCTTAATTACCCTATTGTGTTTCCTGTAAACTATCACCTTCTTCACTTTCACTGGCATCCTAGAGAGGCCACACACATGACAGCTTCATTGAGAGAAGCCTCCAAGGCATAAGGAAGTAAGCTATGTTCCTGGACCAGGAAACAATGCCTCACCATTGGCTTTACTGATTTGATCCAAACCTTATGAGCATTCCTTGTGAGCTGGCAATGGGGAATGTTTTCTTTGATGAAGGAGGGTAGGGGGGATGGTGTCATGATAGGTTCCTTTATTCTTTCAAACTGCTGGAAGAGATTTTTAGTTTCCTGATGAACCAATATAAAAACAAATAAGAAAGCTTAGGAGTTGTTTGATGTTAATTTAATAAATGTTTAACCATAATTAAAGTGTGTATGTACCTCAGAGCTTCAGCAGTATTGGGCATACTATTTTTGGACCTGAGCCAATTAAAGTGAATAAATGTCTTTATGTTGATTTCACTGGGAGTTAGGTTGTGAAAAAGGGCGATGTAGTGTTTATTGCATCGGCTGTGTGTATTTCCAAATCAGAAATAATAGAAAAATGTTGGTTTAAAGGGGGAGAGATTGTCTTGGGAAAGAGAAACTCCTTTTGTATTCCTAACAGCTTAACTGATGTACCCTCCTGCTTTTATCCTGACACTGGACCACATTAAATTGATCTTTGTGCTTCATTCTGGTGACATATGTGTAATTGCCTGGTATCTCTTTTATCTTCTAAAACAGGGGTTTTAAAACTTTTAAAATAAGTGTACTCCCAGCGGAACCCCTTTTTACTAAATATACCCCTCAAGGGGTGGGGTGGCGAGCAGCTGGATATGGAGTGGGGCGGAGTGGGGTGGACACTGAGCAGGGGGCAGGGAGTGGTGAGCAGCTGTATGCCGGGGAGGGGGAGCGGGTAATGAGCAAGCAGTAGCAAGCATGTACCCCTGGATGACAACCCCTGTTATAAAACATATATAAACTAGGTAAAACAAAGGGTCTTGCCTAATAAAGTCCTGTGCAGAATTTGATTTTATATAGCCAGGACAAAATTAATAAGATAACAGAGTTTCATGTGTTAGAAAAGTAGCTGTATAAATCAAGGGGGTTAAACTCCTTGAGCTGTGCAAGGCTGGTCCATGGGCCAGTTTGGGCCCATATTCCACCCCCCAGCCTCATAACACGTCAGATCTAGCACAGGGTGCTGGGGTCTATGCCTTCAGGTTCCTGACTGGCTGGAGTGAGTGCTGCCTGTAGCATGGATCCCAGACTGGCCCAGGGGATGCTTCAGGTGGCAGTCCCAGACCAGCTGAGGTAGGGGTCACCTGTAGTGCAGCTCCTGTTGCACAGCTCCTGTAGCACGGCTCTATGTTTGGTGCACATCTCAGGTCCTGTACACAGAGCTAGTGTAAGGTTTGTGGGTCAACTGAGACCCAGGGGCAGCACTCGGGGCTGGATGATAGGGCTCTTCAGACTACATCTTTGATAGCCCTGGCGTAAATGGTTACTTACTTCCTGATCTGTCTACTTTAACTGGGCACATCCCCACAAGCAGGAACATATGTTTTCCCTAGAGACAAGTAACAGTGGCACACCTTGTGCCGCTGCTACTTGTCTCTGGGGAATGCCCGTGCCACACATGCTCTGGTGCGTGGCAGGTTAGTCCGAGTGGAGTAGGGGAGGCTGGGGACAGCAACCGTGCTGGCCCCAGCAGTCTTACCTGAGGTTCTGGGGGCCTCAGGGACCTGCAGCTATGGCACTCCTGCAGGAGAGAGCTTGGCTGGTAGTCAAAGTGTGGCTCCGGCCAGCCAGGCTCTGGTTTTGGGCGATGCATGCTGCCGCCACATGTGCCATCCCGCTTTTTTTTGGTATGGGGTTTTTTGATCCTAGGATCTCCAAGGGTCAAGAAAACCTCCTGCATTGCAAAGCAGCAGTGTGGGGAATGCCTGCATATGCAGCGTGTGGCTCCGCAGATGGGTCTGTACCACATGTCTATGCTCATCTGGATGCGCCCACTGTGTCTATTCTTTGAAACAAATTCAGCTAGTTTATCCATGTAAAGAAGTGTTTTACTACTGTTCATTTGATAAGTATGTATGGCTAGAAATCTGCCAGACCCTGTAGAAGAACCCATCTGAAGGGTGTTTTACAAGTCGTCTAACACATAAATAAGCATGTGCAGCTGATTACCTAAGGTATCTCAATGTACAATTATTGTAAATTGTGTACAGATGTTCTGCCAAGCATGTGGCTGAATTCTATTAAATCCTAATTTTTGCATCCTTTCCCAGAACCACCCTATCTGGAAAATTCAGGGAAGACGTTAAATGAAACAGTGGTGATGAATAACCCAATCCATCTCGAGTGTAAAGCATCTGGGAATCCTTTGCCAGGTACATTCCTACATCTTATGAGACATGAATCAAGTCTAATGATTTTCTTAGTCACCTTTAAGTATCTACTGAGAATAATTAAAATTTGCAATGTGAATATAAATCTCTAGTATTTAAACTAATATAACCATTTATATAGTGTACAATGGGAAACTTCAGTTGACTTGAGGTACGGTAGATGAAATTCATATTTGATTAAAGTATTAGAGATTTGTAATCCACTCTATTTTCCATTCAAATGAACAACATTTTCCCCACTGACTGTGCAGGCACCTTGTGCACCTACATCCATCTGTTTCTGTCCCTCTCCTTTGTCAAGGCACCTAAGTTGGGGTAGATCTAGATATGGCCCTACAGCTGCTGTGAAAAGCAGATCAAAACAAATCCACTTACCTCATCTTATCAGGTAAGTCTGTAGAGTGTGGGTCACTTCTACATAACTCCATGGAATGGGTTTGGAATAGACGTGCATGGACCTGATCCAAATTCCATTGAAATTCATAGGAGTCTGTAGCTAGAGGGCTCAGGGAAGCCAGGGATCCCATACAGTGTCCATGCTGGTATAGAGTAGTGGATATACTTCACCATGCGGCGAGTGGGAGGGGCTGTGCACTACACGCATCTATGCACATGGGGGGCCTGCGTGGTATGGCACATCTGCATAATGAGGCCACAGTGCAACAGGAGCCAGTGTTTGGGGCATGGTGGGTAGGGGGGAGTTGTATGGTGCAGCATGTGGCCAGTGACCCAGGAGGTGTGCAGCCCACATGGTGTGTGGCTGGGGGATCTGTGTTCCCTGGTCACTCAGAGCTGGACATCCCTGTCCTAGGATATGGCCTAGAAATAGCACTAACAGCAGCAAAACATCTCTTTTTTGCATCAGCTAAGCAATGCAAGGTTTTATTTGCAGTTGTACTGTCTCTTGTGATCAACATGCAGTTCTTGCCAGACAATCAAAGTCAGGCCCGACCATTTCTTGAATGAACAATTCACACAAAACTGAAGTGTTCTAGGAAATGAATCATTAAATAACATAAAAAATTGAGTCAGTATTGAACCAGTGCCAAAACAAGGCATTAGTAAAAACCTTGAGAGTCGAAGTGGCATCTTTTGGTTAAGATGTGAAGCAGAAGTTACCAATACTTACAGCCTGTGATTTTTCCATTTCTCTTATTTCACTTGCAGTTATCACCTGGTACAAAGACAGTCATCCACTCACCAGTGCCGCAGGAGTCACCTTTTTGAACAGGGGTCAAATCCTTCAGATTGATGTTGCACAGATCTCTGACACTGGCATTTATAAATGCATGGCTCTGAATACAGCAGGAACAGCAGAGCTATTTTACAGCCTTCAGGTTCATGGTAAGTATAACATCATAGGAATCTTTGTAAGTATTGTGTATTATAAACACATACTGAGGAAAAACATGTATGTGATACTTGCCTGTTCTTTTGAAGCCTTATTACATTTACTTAATAGTTTCCCTACCCATCATTAATCTTTGAAAGGGGTTGAGGAATAAAGAAAAAAGAAAAACTGAAAATTGACATATCTGTCATATAAAGGTATTGACATAATTTGAAATACGAAAACTCAGTTTAAGAAATTTAATTTTGTTCAGAATGAATGAGCAGTGGAAGAAGGCCTAAGCACTGCTGCTTCAGCGGCTTGAAAAGGTTAGGTATTGGTTCATTTTGGTGCTGATCATTTTGCAGTCTACAGTGACTGTAGTATAGAATGAAAAAAGCTGTTTAATAATGGAAGGGCTTTAGAGAAAAAGATATATTTTGTCTTACAAGATGATGTGTGGGTGTTTATACACATTTGATGCCTGGTCAGAAGCCACTTGGAGTATATGCTTCCACTGATTTCAGTTGATTTTGGATCAGGGCCCAATCCAAAATCTGTTCTCAGATACGTACACACACATCCAGATGTTTGGAGTGGGAGCTTATTATGCAGATTTACAGCCAGAATATGACACAGGCTTCCATTGAGATGCACAAAGAGTATATAGTCCCTATTAATGTTAAATAACCAATAATGACCTTGGGCAGCGTATTTCCCTGGGATTAATGACATCTGGGAGACATTAATGGCTGAGTCACAGCCAAGGGTAGTTAACCCCACCTAATCATTAATCCCCAGGATATGTTTGGAACCGAGGTCATTATTGTTGCTATAACTGAGAAATGAAAAACAATTCCTAAGGACTTGGGGTTTTCTTCGGTGGGTGATGATGTTTCAGTTGGTATGTATAGTTATTTCCAGGGAATTAACACCCTCTGAATACGCTGGTTAAATCTGACACACAGGATTTGTTTCCTGATTGAGATTTGTACATGTCTAACATTCTGCTTTCAGCTGCAGCAACACTAATTTGATAAGAGGAAGGTAAAATTTCTCCCAATGTACTTAGCAGGCAAAAAAGGGAATACTTTCTGACATACATAGAGATCAATTTGCACTATGAAGCAGAGGTCAGAAGGCTATTATTTAACTTTACCTAACTACAATGAAGTTGTTATTTCTCAAAATTGCATTCAGTTTATAATGGAAATTATGAATGAAATTGAAGAGAGACTAGACTTTAAAGATTTTGTGACTTAAAAAGAGACTTGCTGAACAACAACAAAACTTGAATTTAATGACTATCTTTTTGTCTAATCTATAGTCTTATAACATGACCTTTGCTGTAGTATATGGATATTTACCTTAGTTGACCAGCATCTTATTTTGTTCATATTCTGCTGCTAATAGTATTTTGGATACAGGGAACTATGGCACAAGTTATCAGTTGTTTTTGTACTAATTGTTTAGAAAACAATACATGATTTCCCATGCTTAATACAGAAGAGACTTACAGATCTACTTGTAGGTGCCAGCTCTGTGGAATTCAAATGAAGTATACTCATACAGTTCCATTGTGCTAAGGTTTTTGTGGTTCTTTCTCACCATTATAACATTTTTGCAAATATCTAAGAACACCAGATGCTGTGGAAATCACAAGGGCAAAGTATGTACAGCCTTGTACCCTCTACCATTTCTGGGGCTTACCTATAAGTAAGCTTGGATACACTGATTCATGGTTTATCAGAAATTATGCACTAAGTATTAAATAAGTATTGAATAAATAGTTTGCATAGGCTGTGACTAGATCACAACATTCTTTTTCTATTCCCATTTCTATTTCCTTCCCTTTTCTATTTTCCCTTTCCCTTGTCCTTTTTCCATGAACTTATAGAAGTATTACATTTTGGTTACTGATCTGGTTCTAAGAGAGGGATAAGTCACACGTCTTCGTTATACTTTCCTTATTGAGATGAGTCAAGAATTCTCCACTTTGGTGCTTTTTGCATTCAAATTTAAATTGTGTTTACTGGAGGTGCTTACCCATTTGACTTTCAAGTGTTTGACATTTCAGGGTTTGTAGAGAGCAAATATAAAAGGAACAGAAGGATGGGCAAGACAATTTAACAGCTCAAGCAAATACATATGTTCCTTTAAATATTTTAACATAACTATACAGAATTCTACTGACTATTCACCTGATATAAGCTGTTTATATGGGCAGAGAAGGTTCTCTGGGTAAATCTGATATCTTTTATTAGACCAGCTAAATAGTTATAGTTATATAGGACATTTCTCGGTTGTCCTTTTAAAGACATTTTTAAGCTGAGACTTTTTTCTTCCTCCTCCTTATATAAAAAGGAAACAGGTAGATTTTATAAGAACCTGATCTGGTAAGTTTTTATGTAATTTTTTACAAAATTGATTTATTATCTAGCTCAGTTTATTACCTGCATGAGCTCAGTTAGATTTAGACAAGTTTCTAAGAGAAACATCTATGCTTTGATACATTAGAGATATTTCACAATGCCTAAAAGCACTTCCTCAAGCTTTTACAATGCTGTGTTTAGATTTCCTATTTTGGTTTCTGATTTTCACAGTGGTCATGTAGGCTATAGACCCTGCCCACTTACCTAACACACATCAGTAGTTTCAGTACTATTATCAGATTCTTTGTGTAAGTAAAGAGAGTGAGATATGGCACAGTGTGGACAAATGACAAGAACCTAGTATTTATAGCATCAGAAATCTTTCAAAATGATTTACCGCCTTCCAGGATTAGAAACACTTCCAAAAGTAAGAGGCCCATTTAATTTTGTTGTGAATTATGTGCTTATATAGCTGTTTCAACTTTGTTTTCTTTTTCAGTCCCCCCATCAATTTCTGGCAGCAATGACATGGTGGCAGTGGTAGTTAATAATCTAGTGAGGTTGGAATGTGAAGCCAGAGGTATCCCTGCTCCCATTCTGACTTGGCTAAAAGATGGTAGTCCTGTTTCCAGCTTTTCTGGCCTCCAGGTATTTGATAAAAACCTAAGTACTTGTTTTCTTTGTCTCTTGATGTGGATATTAAAAATTAGTACATTTGAATGGAAACGGCACATTACAGTGGGCATAGATGAGGAAGACAGAATGTTTCCTCTCTAGATTCAAAGCTAGCCTACACTGGAATGAGTTAATGCTCCCTTTCAATTGGTATTGGACAAAAGTTCACACTGCCAAAGTGGGCACTTCTTAACACCATTCTTGGCAGTCTCAGGTGTCAAGGAATGAATGGAAAAGGAAATGGAGCCATGCTAATACCCTGAAGTCAAGATTAGGTCACACTGAAGAGTTATTGCGAGGTAGCCTGCACTGAACCAGCAAGTGGTTAAAACCTCTTACATGGATAAATGCAGAACAGCAATCTAGCATCTTCTAAGGTTTTTACATAGAAACAAAGAAGTGAATTAAAATTAGGGAAATATGGATCATAAATACTTGCTGTTGATAAAAGCTCATTGCTGTTTATGCTGTATTTACACAATTCCAAAATGAGGTTACCCCCACAATTTACCATGGGGGAAAAGCACCTCATCTTGGAATTGAGTATGAGGCAGTGATGGAAGGGGAAGGGGAGCAGGCAGCTGCTGCAGCTCTGGCTCTGGCCCCTACCTGAGGCTGAGGCTCGAGTCATTGCTGCTGCCTGCCCTCCTGCCACCCTGCTTCTCCTCCCAAGGCTTCTCCCCTCCTCAACACACATCAGTGCTTACCCTTGCTTCAGTGCCAGCAGACTCCATCCCCATTTCAGCCTGGGGCATTGAGCATGACCCTAACCTGACTTGGTAGCAGTGACAGCAGCATGGCAGCTCTGGCTCCAGTGACCGGGACCAGGAGTCAGCAACTATTGAGTGAAGATGGGGAAAATGGAGTGTGTGTGGGTGGGGGGGGAGGCGCCTTGAGGCTGTAGGGGGAAGGCTGGGAGCAGAGGTGGTCAGAGTAGGCACAGGGGAGACATGCAGTGGGGGGCAAGTGCTTGATCCCCCCCACCATTCTGCCTGCCTCCACTGCTCCCCCTGCTTGCTCCTCCACCTGCCCCCCTACTGTCTGCCCCTCTACCTCTCCACAGTGCCTGCCCCCTGCCACTGCTTTCCTTGCTGCAGCTGTTGGGGGAGGATGAATTTAAGACAACCCTCCAATAATTAGATTCTACATATATAAATCTTCCATGTTTAGAATCTAATTATTGGGGGTCATCTTAATTCAGGGTCATATTGCATTTAGGTAATATAATGTGTATAGCACATTGCATACATATTGCAATTTATAAGGATATGAGAGGAACTGTTTCCTGTCTAGAAAATATTGTTTCTGAGATAGACAAGAAAGGGCAAAGATTAAGTAGCTCTGAAGAAAAGAGGGATCTGGGGAAACTCTTGAGGAAGAGAAGAAAGATGGACGATTTCCTGAAATAATTGATTGTGAAGGGAAAAAAAAATGAAAAAATGGGGGAAGTGGGAAACAGAAAATTTTAACAGAAAATTGAGCCTGTTCCAGGCATAGAGAAAGGCAAGATGGAAATTGTGAAATTCAGAGTGTGGGGCTAAGGCCCAGACCTGCAAAGACAAGTGAATGTGAGTTCTGCTGGTAACTTCTTGGAGGTTTTTAAGACCTGGCTAGACGAAGTCTTAGCTGGGATGATGTAGTTGGGGATGGTCCTGCTTTGAGGAAGGTGTTGCGCTTCCAACAGTAATTTTCTATTATTCAATGACCTGTATAAAGTTAAGTATATGTTTAAGGGTATGGCAGGAAAAATTTATCTGGGGCAAAAGGACTTGGGGCATTACTGGATATCAGATACTTTGAAGTAACTGCCCATCATAAGTCAAAATTAAATGGTGTCAGCTTACCTTAGTATATTTTAGCCTAGCCTAGCTTAGCTTTCAATGTAAAAATAATGCAATTTAGCTTCTACTTACTGAGGAGTAAGAGCATGCATGTAGACAGTTACCATGTAGCAGATGCTGCACATTAAGCTCTACCCCTCTTTAAGTCCACAGTACATTATTTGTATGTCCATATCCTAAATATTTGCAAGATTTGGAGCAAAGGTAACTGCACAGGACTGGGAGGAGTGCAGGGGGAAGAGAGATTGGGAAGCATTAAAAGAACAGATAAAGGTGGTAGTCATTTTTTGTTATGGAATGAAAGAGGATAGGCCTGCCTAGCTCTATTATGCTGCAGCATACACTGAGGAAACTGGGTTAAGCAACACATAATGAATATGTCCTTTCAACATTTCTTTTCCAGGTTCTTTCTGGAGGCCGGGTTCTAGCACTCACTAGTGCTCAGATCAGTGACACAGGAAAGTATACATGTGTTGCAGTGAATGCTGCAGGGGAAAAACAGAGGGATATTGATCTCCGGGTTTATGGTGAGGAGTTCTCATGACGTTATGTACTATGAATATTGGAAATTATACTCATAGAGTTTCCATAACAGTGGCACAGCTTTTAGAGCTTCCTTTGGGAGGGTTGGGTTTGACTCAATGTAAGCTAGTAAAGAGGTCAGGTATTGAGGAGGAGTGTGTCCCTCCATGCAACTACAGGACACGTATACCAGAAGTAGGGCAGTGTAAGATTTCTCATACTTCCTAACCAACAGTTCTCAACCTTGAGCTGATTGGGACCAAACTTAAAGTTGCCCGGACACATTCATTAATTATATTCTCTGATATTGCCAACAAGGATGACAAATTTCACTAGTTACGGTAGTGGGTTCTATGGCATGCACAGTAATATATTGCAATGTCTAGATTTCATAGATTTCATAGACATCAGGGCTGGAAGGGACCTCGGAAGATCATCGAGTCCAGCCCCCCACCCAAAGGGCAGGAAGTCAGCTGGGGTCATAGGATCCCAGCAAGATAAGCATCCAGTTTCATCTTGAAGGTGTTCAATGAAGGCGCTTGAACCACCTCCGGTGGCAGGCTGTTCCAGACCTTGGGGGCTCGGACAGTAAAGAAGTTCTTCCTTATGTCCAGCCTGAAACGATCTTGAAGTAGTTTGTGACCATTCAACCTCGTCATCCCTTGGGGCGCTCTGGTGAACAAATGTTCCCCTGATAAACTTGTAGGTGGCCATCAGATCACCCCTGAGCCTGCGCTTTTTCAGGCTAAAGAGCCCCAGGGCTCTCAGCCTGTCATCGTAGGGTCTGCTTCCCTGACCTCTGATCATGCGCGTGGCTCTTCTCTGGACTCTCTCAAGCTTCTCCACATCCTTTTTGAATTGTGGAGCCCAAAACTGGACACAGTACTCCAGCTGCGGCCTCACTAAGGCCGAGTACAGGGGGAGAATGACGTCCCGGGATTTGCTTGAGAAGCATCTATGGATGCAAGCCAGCGTTTTGGTCGCTTTACTAGCCGCCACATCGCATTGCAGGCTCATGTTCATCTTGTGGTCAATGATGACCCCCAATGTTTATACCAAATGTATTATAGTACCATTATGTAAACTGTTAAAGCACCCTTACTCAGAATACTGTGACCAGTATTGAGTTATTTAGCTCTGAAAAGACAGAAGAAATGGACATGGATCAAAAGAGGATGACGGTAATCAGAAGCATGCAAGACTGGAGAGTTTAAAATGCTTGGAGAAGGAAAGAATAAGATAAAATGTCTGAGGCCTATAAGATCATGAATGGCACAGAGAAGATAACTCAAGTATATTCCTATTTCAGAATATAGGAACAAGGAAACAGACGATAAAATAAAAAAGTAATGACTTTTCAGCTGACAGACGGAAATACGTATATTTTTGTTAAAGTCTTCTAGGGATAGCTCAGTCTAGTGCTAGAGCCAAGGGCTGGAAAGGATGGTCAGGACCCAAATGTCAACAGTCAGGTTGCTAAATCAAGGGGCAAGAACAAGAGACAAGTCCAGCATACACAGCCAAGATCAGGTACTGAACATCTGTAGCTGGGACATCAAGTCAAGCATCTAAAGCCAGAGACTGGAAACCAGGGGGCAAGCCAGAGTCAACAATTGGAGTCAGGAAACTGGAAGACAATCTGAGGGCAGGGAACTAGGGGTTTCCTGGAGTCAGGGGTGTGATTTAATTAGAGCAACTCTGAGAGCCACTTTAATTGAAGTGCCGGGAGTGTCTCATGTATCAGTGTTCCTGCACTGAAAAATGGTGGTGGGGCACTTTAAAGCTCAATGAACAAGCTTTAGTTAAAGCTCCCCCCCTGCCATTTTTCAGCACAGGGGTGCTGATACACGAGACACCGGAGTCTGCTGGAGCATGGTAATTACAGCATGTAGGAGCAGCCTTGCTGCTTGCATATAGGTGCCCTCAAAGACAGGGACTGTGAACTGGGGGAAGGAGCAAGAGACGTGACAAGGACATGCAAATAAACCAAGAACTGCTTAGTGACTAGAAGCTGTGTGTGTTGTACAGCAAAAGTTAGGCGCTATGGCAGTCCTTTAGATGAGGAACTGGTGGTGGCTGAACAAAGGCTGGCTTAGAAACAAGCTGGGACAACTAAACTGATGAACAGGCACTTATTGGTTACAGAACTAACCTAGGAAAGCCACCATCACAAGAAAATTATACAATATTTTCCCAGAAATATTAGGAAAAAAAATTATCCCACAATGTTATTGGATAAATTAGTTGTCTATTTATATATGTTTCTAAAGTATTTGACACTAACTACAGTTGTTTGAAATAGGACCAGTTCAGTGGCAGTATATTATTACTGCATGTCAAAGAGAATAATTATGAAGCATGCCCAGTAATAACCAATCACTACACATGCAATGTTATATTAAGTAAATCAGTAATTATCTATGAAGGTAATTGAAAATACAAGAAAAACAAAGGACATGTCTCAGTCTGTTTGAATATTTAAAGCAGTTGATTGGTCAGGAAATGATATAGAGGTTCTGTTTAGCTTTCTAATGTTTCTTCTGTGTTTGCAGGGACTTCTGTACCCATTAGTAAAGTCGGAGGGGAAGCAAAATTTGTTATATACACTTAAAAGGGCAATTGAAATAGAAGATGTCCTAATTTTATACTCAGCTGCATGATGGTCTTGAGTAGCACTGTCACCAAATCTTAACATCACCTTTAACATTTAGCTGTAGCAAGCAGGTAAACTAACTAAGATGTGAGAGAGGGAAAGAATTTTCAATGGTGCTGCAGCTGAGACTGTTGGTATTTTTTTATATACAGAGTCAAATTAAGGGTTGGAATATGTTTGGTAATGTGTATTATTTAAAATAAATGATTCATTTTAATCCTTGTTCCTTCAGAAGCAAATACTCTATTGTCTTTAGTCTCCATTTCATAAATTCAGTTTCCTTTTGAACACAGTTCAACTCATTTAGCTGAGAGGAAAAATAATGGGTGGAAAACATTTGGAAATAAATTAGCTTTTTGCAGTAATAGGTCAGCTTCCAATTTTCAGTTCCACAAACAGCCATAAAGAATCTAGGCCTTTTGTGAATTCTACAAAGAAAGCAGGATAAACAGGGGGTTTTTTTGGTTTTTTTTTCTTTTACAGTTACTGTTTCTTATCCATAGAGAC
Organism: Alligator sinensis; assembly: GCF_000455745.1. Taxonomy (NCBI): domain Eukaryota; kingdom Metazoa; phylum Chordata; order Crocodylia; family Alligatoridae; genus Alligator; species Alligator sinensis. The sequence continues at coordinate 2,193,559 of NW_005842087.1, read as the reverse complement.
CAGACTTTTCCCTAAATTATTTCCAAGCTGTGAAATCAGCTGTTTTGTTTAGTACTTCCTGTACTAAGCAAACAAGGCTATATTGTTAGTGTTTTTTATGACATCTTGAGAGTTACATTGCTTGCATATTGAGTGCTACCCTGGGACAAATTTAATCTTCCATCAACTAATTAACTTACTAGCTTTTGTTCTAAGTGAGGTCCATAATATTTCTAAAAGACAGTTTCTTTTGCTTTCCCTTCTTTCTCCCTCACATTTTGTGGTTTCTCACATATCATTTCTGGAATGTTAAGGGTGCCCAGTTTAAAGAGGAAAAGAAAGGAAATGGGAAAAATGGGAAGACTAAGGGTACAGACAGATATTCAGGCCCCTGTTCTAACTCATGGTGCTTTACTTAAAGTGCCATGAGTTACAGTGCCCCTCTGACTCAACAGATGAACCTGTTTACCTGTTAGGTTGTGGTGGGGAGGGGGAATTGAGCCTGCCTGCACCAAATCTCCTGGCCAGCAGGAGCAAGCCTCCCTACACTACCCCTCTCCCCAGTCCCCACCACCTCCCAGCTCCATGGCTGTCAGCAGGGAGGGAGGGGGAGGAGAAAGGGAGAAGCAAACAGCAGCACATTGACTGGGCTTTGCTCAGCCTGAGCTGGGGGGTCGATTGGAGCCCTCCTGCCTTGCAATCCCCTGAGCCCCTCAGCTGGGGTACTGAAAGCACTGTAGTAAATCGCTGGAACAGATTACCCAGAGAGTTTGTGGAATCTCCATCCTTGGATGTTTTTAAGACCAGGCTAGACAACGCCTTGGCTGGGGTGATATACTGGGGACAGTCTTGTTTTGTGCATAGGGTTGAACTGCATGATCTCTTGAGGTCCCTTCCAAGCCTAATTTTCAATGATTCTATGGAAGCAAATGCATGGCTGAGATGGTGGTGTTGATGGTGAAGGCCTTGGTTTCTTTGAGAATGGGTGAAAGTTTTGGAGAGGAGGACTCCTACCAAGAGACAGGATCCATCTGGCCAGAATAGGAAAGGCTGTCTTTGAATGTTGTCTGGCCAATGTAGTATTAGAACTTTAATTTGGATTCCATGGGGAAGAGTGAACAAACCACCAGAAACAGAGCAACCAATCTAGAGGGGAAAGAACTGGAAGAGGAAGTTCAACTCTGGGAAATGCCTGGAGAGCCACAGAACAGCAGTGAGTGAAGCAAAAGGGAAACAAGGAGGTCAGAATGCAAATATATATCTGATGTATGTATACAAAGGCAAGAAGTACAGGAACCAAACAAGATGAACTGGAAGTCACATCCTGTACAAAGAACTATGATCTAATTGGTATTACAAAGATTTGGTAGGACAGCTCTTATGATAGGAATGTCAGCATTGAGGGCTACCCTCTCTTTCAGAAGGACAGGATTGGGAGAAAAGGTGGTGGTGTCACCTTGTATGTCAAAAATACATACACTTTTTCCCTGGTTCAGAAGGGAGAAGGTGGCAAATCATAATGTATTTGGGTAAAGATAAAAGGTGAAAAATCAATACAATGATGGGAATTTATTATAGGCTACCAAGTCAGGAAAAAGAAATGGATGAGGCCCTCTCCAAGGAGGTGTCAAAATTATCCGAAATGTATGAGATAGTACTGACGGGAGACATCAATTTTTGGGACATCTGCTGAAAGAATATATAGCCAAACTTAAAAAGTTGAGTAAGTTCCTAACTTGTGTGGTGGACAACTATGGGATCATTTATCTCAGATCTTGCCCTGACCAATAGGGAAGAACTGGTGGAGGATGTGCAGGCATTGATAAACTTGGGAGGAAATTATCATAATAAGATAGAATTCATGATCCTTAGATGGAGAAAAAACATGAGGTCAGCAGAAATAAGGATCTTAATTTCAAAAAGGCAGATTTCTGACTGAAGGAGATAATAGGCATGGTGTCATGGGAAGACAGACTTAAGGATAAAGATGCCCAGGAGGGCTGGAAAATTCTAAAGGGCACAGTATTGGAAGCCCAATACAAGAAATTGTCCCAACATGATAGAAACACAATAAGAATGATAAGAGACTAATATGGCTCCACAAATTGCTTCTTAGATGCCTCAAATGCAAAAGGAAAGCATGCAGGCAACAGAAAGAGGTGGTGGAGAAAAGAGAGAGATGAAAGAGAAAAGATAGGGTGGTGGCTAGGCTGCATGGGTACATAGGTGATTTATAAGCTGGATCTTTGCCTTGAACAATCTGCTACAGCGGGGGCAGGAAAGCAATGAAGATGTGCAAGAGGTTTTTGTTTTCCTGGTCATGCGTTTCTTCATTGCTTCTGCCGTGCATTGCTGTTTGAAGGCCAGTGCTCTGTTCTGGATTGATGACCTCCAGGATGGACTGTCATGAGCGATTTGCTTCCATGACTCCAGATCGATTCCAAAACTCTTCAGGGGCACCTTTTGGGTGTCCTTGTACTGCTTCTTTGGTGTGCCATGAAAGCGTACTCCATTTGACAGTTTGCTGTAGAAGATTTTCTTTGGCAGGAGAGTGTCGGGCATTCTTCAAAGGTGACTGGCCCATCTTAGCTATGCCAGTTTCAGTAGAGTATGAATACTGGGGAGAGCTGTTCTTCTGAGCACCTCAGTGTCCAGCATGGTGGGCAGTTCATCAAGGAAGCATACCAGGAATCAGTAAGAACATGCAGGGACAAAATCAGGAAGGCAAAGGTAAAACATGAACTGGAATTGGTGAAAGATGTTAAAGACAACAAGCTATAACCAGACTGCCAGTAAGGATTACTTGGATAAGTTAGGGGACAAACTGAGGAATGAGATAACAAAAGAAACAGTTTTGGAGATTTTGATGGGTCTGAACGAATTCAAACCAGCAAGATCTGATGAACTTCATCCCAGAGTACTGAAGGAACAGGCAGAGGAGATTTCGGAGCTCTTGGAAATAATATTTATAAAGTCATGGAAGATAGGTGAGGTACCAGAGGACTGGAAAAGGACTAACATAGTGCCCTCTTTTACGAAATGCAAAAAGGGGGACCTGGGGAACTAAAGACTGGTTAGCCTCACCTTGATACTAGGGAAATTACTGGAGTATATTATAAGGAAGTCTGTTTGCAAGCATCTGGATGAAGAAAAGCTGACCAAAAGCAGCCAACATAGATTTACTAAGAACAAATCAAGCCAGAAGAACTTGATTTCCTTATTTGACAAAGTAACTACTTGGGTTGATTCAGGGAATGCACTGGATATAGTGTATCTGGACTTCAGCAAGGCTTTTAACAGTTTCACATGATCATATCATAAATGTGGGCTAGACAAAACTACTGTAAGGTGGACAGATAACTTGCTTGATAGCCGCAAGCAAAGGGTAGTTATAAATCGATCCATATCAGAATGGCAGGAGGTTTCAAGTAGAGTCCCACAGAGATCTGTCCTGAGCCTGCTGCTGGTCAACATGTTTGTTAATGATTTGGATGCTGGAATTGAGAGCTTCTTGAGCAAATTTGCAAATGACACAAAACTGGGAAAGATTGCAAGCAGGTTGTATAGGACAGGAGTACAATTCAGAAAGGTCTTGATTGGAAAGCTGGGATGGAGCTAACAGGATGAAATTCAGTGCTGACAAATGCAAGGTACTATACCTCAGGAAGAATATTTATAAATACAAATATAAAATGGGTGATACCTGACTGGATGGCAACATTACAAGAAGGATCTGGGAGTTTGGGTAGATCACAGACTCTGTATGAGTCTGCAATGTGATGTAGCTGCACAAAAGATGAATACAGTTTTGGGATGCATCAACAGAAGCATTAGGTGCAGGACATGGGAGGTGATAGTACCTCCGTACTCAGTACTGGTTAGGCCTCATGTTGAGTATTTTGTGCAGTTTTGGACTTTACATTTTAAAAAGGATGTGGAGAAGTTAGAGAGGGTTTAGAGGCAGGTGACAGGCATGAAGGCAAGTCATACCAGGAGAAGTTGAAAGAAATAGGCATGTTCAGCTTGTGAAAAAGGTGCTTAAGAGGGCACTTGATAGCAGCCTTCAAATATCTAAAAGGCTGCCATAAAGAAGGAGAACATCTTTTCTCTCTTGCTGCAGAGAGTAGAACATGGACCAGTGACTTGAAGTTGCAGCAAAGTAGGTTTAGATTGGGTATCAGGAAAAGACTTCTTCACTATTAGAACAGGGAAGCAATGGAATAGATAATAGGCAATGATTTGCAGAAGGAGAGTACTTTAACAGTTTAGCTCCAAGTGCTGATTATTTACAAGCCAGCCCACACTGCCACTATTGGAGCCAGAGCTATAACCACCATTCCCTCATTGCAGTGTCACCAGCAGTGCTTCTACTTTCCATCCAGCCACTTCATGGGCAAAACCTCTGATGCTGAAATCTCATAGAAGGTGCCCAGCTCTGTGGGATGGATGAAATGACTCCTATAGGCCTCAGGTTACCAACCCCTGGCCTTGAAGTATTTGGTTTTATGATAGTCTCTCAGAATGGTCCGTAACTGCTGTCTTAATTTAATTAGCTGAAGAGTATCAAGTTCTTGGTGTCTCACATGATAAAAAGTCTCTGTAGACCAGAGCTCTCATTGTTTTTATTTGTTGTTTTAGTTCCACCAGACATAACAGGAGAAGAACAGAATGTCTCTGTGCTCATCAGCCAAGCTGTGGAGCTACGTTGCCAAAGCAATGCCATTCCTCCACCCACACTGACATGGCTCAAAGATGGCCGACCTTTGCTGAAGAAACCAGGTCTTAGCATCTCTGAAGATGGAAGTGTGCTAAAGGTAATGTTGAGATGCATGCCTCCTAGCCTACATATCACTTATGAAGGCACTGTACTTCCTTCAGACTACAATGTGAAACCATTTGTAGTTAAGCTATGTATGAGGGAACCATCATAGTATTTTTCCCACTTAAGCTAATGGGAGTGATGCATGGCTTCTGGGAGCACAGACTTGTGGCTGTGTATGAGAGTATATTGCCCAAGCTAACTTTATTAAACGTTTTAGATTGGGGGTGGGCACTAATTTCGGGCGGAGGGCCCCTTACTGAGTTTTGGCAAGCCATCGAGGGCTGCATGACAGGCAGCCAAGAGCAGATAGATATTAATTTTCTAAATTTTTTAGGGGCCCTGCGGGCCAGATAGAGTGGCCTAACAGGCCACATTTGGCCCATGGGCTGCATTTTGCCCACCCCTGTCTTAGATAGACTAATGTTAAAAACAAACACTCCCCTCTCCCCCAGAAGTAAACCCAAGCAGACATTAAACCATGACATTTAATTCATACAGTTAGAAACCTACTCCTTCAAAGTATAATCAAAAGGTTCCATTTTTGTTCTCAGATTGAAGGAGCACAAGTTCAAGACACAGGACGTTACACGTGTGAAGCTACAAATGTTGCTGGAAAAACGGAAAAGAACTATAATGTCAATGTTTGGGGTAAGACTTGAATATGCCATCCCAAGCCCAGGAACTAGTTAATAGTAATGCTTTTGACTTATGATACTAGAGTCCTTACTTCATTTCTTAAGTTGATAATATGATGCATATAAATGAGCTATATGTATTATTTTCAAAAAAAAGTTTAAAATGAACACCAAATGGCATAAATAGTACCTTCAAGTAAAGCTTAAGAAATACAGCTATGATGTAAAAATATCAAAAGGTATAGTGTGCCTGTTGGGGTACTTTTTCTAAATAGTTTCTACTTTGTTTCTAAATTATTGCAATTAACCCTTAAGTACCCTAGAAACTCAGATTTTCAAACATTACCTTAGACTGCTAAGTAATCAGTTGATGTGCACCAATATCATTTGGATTACACAAGAATAAAACTCAAGGTTTGCAAGTTTTGGAAGTAAGAATACAGATAAATGTATTTATTCTGCACAACTATTAATTCTAAATAAAACTAATAATAACTGTAGAGATGATTCAGAATTCACGTGTGAAGCAGAAATGTTGAGTGAAAAGGTATGGTCTTTGTATAGTCGATTTTTGATGTCACAAGTGTTTTAAGCAGTCCATGACTTCAGTCTGCCACTTGATCCAATAATTAACTGATCTGACTTCAGAAAATTTTAATCCATTAATTCTTAAGGCAATAATGATTGCTACTTCTTAATATGGAATATAAGAAAGAATAAGAACATCGCGCCTGAGTTTATTGTCCCAGGTGTCACATTTACATAGACAAATGTATTTATATGCATTTCATGGATCTGCAGCACATTGAGTTGGGTCGGAGCTACCCCACCTGGCAGGGGATCCTGGGGGTCAGCCTGCTGGCCTGAGGCTGCTCTGACTTGGCTCAACATGCTGTGGAGGGACTGACTGGGACACGAGAGTATTTCAGTGTGGGGCTAGCCAGCAGGTAGCCCCCCTCACTGAAACACTGTTATGCTTCTGCCAGCTGGGTAAGCATCTACACATTCATTGCTGCACACAAAAAAACTCTGCTGCAGAGTTTATTAGTTTCCTGTGGCCTAATAAGGCTGCACAGGTATATGCCAAGATATTTACTGTGGAGCTAAATAGGCAACTCAACAGTAAATATCTCGTGGAGTGTAAAATGAGTGGAGTGCAAATGAGTAGTCTTAAATTTAGTTTGGTGAATGCTTATCTAGGAGTAAGTTAGGTTACCAAACCTGTTTTATTGTAATAGTGTAAAAGTTCTTTTTAGATAAAATTCACTTCAGTTCACCATGCCAAAATAAGACTTATATATTAGGTTACACCTCTGTCCTCAGAATACTGGTAGTTGAAATTGGAAGTTAGTGGTGGATAGATAGGATGACAAGGTTTTCCCCCATTTAAGTTGTGGGGAAAAAAACATGGAGAAAGCCCCTCTTCTTGGATTCACATGAGAAGTGGGGAAGGGCAGGTAGCTGCTACAGCTCTGGAGCCCAGGCCAGAGCTGCTGCCACTGCTGATGGGGCTAGGGCTGGGGCAAGTATGTGCTGTGAGCCCTGGGCCAGACAGGGGCTGGGCCCTACTGGAGCAAAGGTAAGTGGTGGTGGGCGGGGAGGAATGGGAGGGGTTGAGGCTGCAGGGGAGGCAGAGGTGGCAAGGGGACAGGCACAAGTCAGGCAGGCAGCAGAATGGGCAAGTGATGGGGGGGGACAGCTGGTAGGAGGCAAAGGGCAGGGGTCAAGCTGCTTGAATTCCCCTTACTACCTGCCCCCTAACCTCCTGCCCCCTTACCACCTCCTCTGTGCCTCCCCACTACTGCCTCCCCTGTTGTCTGCCCTCTACTGCCTCCCCCACCCAGTGAAGTACCATGGGTCTCTGGTGCCTGGGGGCCAATGTCTGCATTTCCACAACCCTCCCCACCATCTGCATTTGTGCACCTCTCCCCTCCCCTGACTGTGTACCCCCCTGGAGGGCCTGGCTGGGGGCCCCCCCCC
>NW_005842087.1:2167832-2186112 GCF_000455745.1 Alligator sinensis | reverse complement strand
AGTCAGTGCCCAGGGGCATGGCCTCCTCCACCTCCCCCATCGGTATATCACTGCCCCCACCACCTGCCTCTACCTGCCCCACTGCTGCCGCTTTCCCTGCCACACCAGTGAGAGGGACAAATTTAAAATGATTTTCCAATAATAAGATTCTATACATAGACATTTATATCACATTTTTAAGTTTTCCATTTTATTATCATGGGGTCATCTAAAATTCAGGGTTGGCCTGGATTTGGTTGAATAAGGTATCTGTTCCCTTCTAAAATGTATCTGTAGAAATGGAATCCAGGTTTTTTAAGATCTGGCCCTATATGTATAAAATATAGCCTAATAAAACATTATAGCTTTCCTGGACTCTCATAAACCAGAAACTTTCTTACCAATAATTCATAGAAAAATGTTATTTTAAATTTAATTTAAATATTAATTTCAGCTGGCTTTTGTAGTATTTGGGGCAGACTTACAATGCAGAAGATGTCTTTGTGTACCAAAACTGTGTATATGCAAGCCTTTCTCTCTTTACATATTTTTCACCAACAATACATACATTTAACATGAAATAATAATTACCTAGCTTTTCCTAGGGATTTTCACATGAGATAGTTGTGGGTTTCAGTACGTCTGTGCGAAGCAGCTAGTATTTGCTTTGGATTTGGATTTGGATTCGTCCGATTCAGGGGACGGTGATTCGATTAGGTGATTCGAATCATTGTCCTGAATTGATTCAGCCAAATCTGATTTGGCGATTCAGCTGCTGCTGAATCAGCTAAATCAACGAATCATATAGGCCCCACCCCCCGGCCAATCTCCCAGCCTCACCAGACCCCAGCTCCTGGCTCTTTGGAAAAAAAGAAAAGCCCCCACTCGCCAGTTGCTGCCAGGTGGGGGGCAATCCCCACTGCCCCACACTGTGTAGGGGGCTCAGTCACAAGCCCACAGAAGCCCCAAGGCTGCTGCAGCAGCTGGTGAGTTCGGAGTATTTTTTGTTTTCTGTTTTAAAGGACCAGGAGCTGGGGCGGGCAGGGCAGCCATGGGGAGGGCTGGGAGAGTGGGTGGGGGTCAAGGGACTCATGGCAGAGCCCCCCATGCAGCGTGGGGCAGTGGGGGGCAGCAGGGATTGCCCCCCCACCTGGCGGGAGCCAGTGAGTGGGGGCTTTTTTTTTAAACAACCAGGAGCTGGGGTGGGCAGGGCAGCCATGGAGGGGCTGGGAGAGCAGGCAGGAATCAGGGGCACTTGTGGGGCTGGGGAAGCAGGCAAGGGATGGGGCCTGGCAGGGGTCCCCCCATGGTTCCTTTGCGCCTCCTTCAGACCCCTTCCCATGCCCCCTACTTACCAGCATGGAGTCCGGGTCCAGCTCCCTGCTGGAGCCAGCAGGGACTATCCAAATCGCCGAAGCTCTCTGAATCTTTTTTGATTTTGATTCAGAGAGCTTTGAATTGATTCGGACCTTTTAATTGGTCCCCTGATTTGATTCAGATTCAGAGATTCGGCCACCGAATTGAGCTGAATCTCCTCCAAATTGGATCAGCACCCAAAGCTTCTCACAGCCCTCGTTTTCAGATATATAGTACTGTATATGAAAATATTGGGAATAGCCTTCCTTATCCCAATTAAGCTAATCTGAACATAAGAATATATGTTTGTTATATAAACATAGAAAATGTTTTTGTGATGGATGCAGTCTATGATGAGAAGATGCCCTGGGTGAGTGGACAAGAAAGATTCTGTTCCCCTTACCTAGCAGGTGCTGGTCATACCATGGGGGACACAGGATCATATCCTGCTTATTTACACTACACTCCCAGTTTCAGTAAATCTTACCACCTTACGTATTTCCTAGCTCCAGTTTTATGACAGCCATGCTATTGCAAAGTATCCTTCCATGAAGAGGGAACTACATTTGTCCTTTTGTGCACAAAGACTATTTTAATATCACATTAAACAAAGAGACCAGTGTGTTAGCAGCATCAATGGGACAACTGTAATGGAAACTCAAAAGTTGCTTGAAAAAGTCATCTGTGGTTAACTATTCTGAATGTTCAGAATAGCCTTTGTTTACTAATTAGAAGCAGAAATGGTATTTTGCCACGATATTGAGTTTTAAATCAGGAAATGTGTCCCTCTGATCATTTTTTTCAGTATTAGTAAGATTCCAGTTTCAGAAACTGGCAGAATGCAGCACAGCAGCTAAAGATGATATCTGCCTTACTAACATGAGCTTTCTGGCTTGAAGCAGAATGAACCCAAAGGTTGAAACCAATATAATACTGTAAATAGCTTTGCAGTCACTTCTGCAGAAACTCCTGCATGTACATTCTGCTTAATAAAACGTTAAGAGTCTGAGGTCTCGTGTGTCAGAATAAAATGTTTTCCTATTTTCACATGCATTAAAAATGTGTTGGATAAGCCATTCATTAGTAAGCTTCCCTTCTCCCATTTCAGTCTGAGGTATTCAGTGGGAGGTATTTTGGTCTGTTTTCAAGCATTTACTGCACTATTTGATTTTAATGAAAATTGCCTCCCTTTCTAAGTAAGCCATTGTCCCTGTTTTAGGATTGAACCAAAGTAATCCAAACTATTAAAGATCACAATGCAGATAGATTGGCTCTCTTTTTGCAGTTGCTTCTTCTTCACATAACTACAAATGGTTTCACATTGATGTTAGAGCCATCAACAGGAAATGGTTTTCAATAGTATTGCTTCAGAGTATTGCTTATTCCTTGCCAGCAGGAGAAAGAAAGTTTTGTTCCCTCTGCCCAGGAAAGAAGATTCAGTCACTGTGGTTCCTGTCTGCTTACAGTGGACCTGGCATGTCCCATAGTTGGCAGATTTAATTCCAGTTAGAAATGTCTGAATTCTTTTTAAAGTGTCTGCATTCTTTCAGTGCCACCACGTATTTATGGTTCAGATGACCTCTCTCAGCTGACAGTAATTGAAGGAAACCTCATCAGTTTAATATGTGAATCTGCTGGTATTCCACCACCAAGCCTTACATGGAAAAAGAATGGTGAGCAGCCATCCTTTCTCGCATTTAGAAAAATAAAACAAAAAACCTGTTATTAATTATGTTCTTGTAGTCTTTCCCTGTTTTTTTCCCCTTCAAGTATTTTGTTTGGCATAGATATAGGTTCTTCAGTGACCTGGAAATTCAACATTGGCTTATGGTAATGGTAAATACTCACCTTACACAGAATTTCAGTGGGATTTGGATGCTTATTCTTTTGCCCTTGAAAATCCCAGCTTCAATATGCTGCCAACTGAACTTGTACTTAGTTACTGCAATTACCCTTTGCGATTTACTGAATTTACCTTTACCCAAATCAATATGTAGAGGGCTTTATAAATTATTGTGATACCATATAAATCCTTATGATTTAGTATTGCACAATTGAATGCATTTGCATTTTTACATCTCCCCTTAATCGGTGATCCCTTTTAGAGACAGGACACTAGACAAGACAGGACCACCAAACTGTTTGAGTATGTTGATTCCTATGTTCTTAACCAGTCCAATGTATTTCCAGTTTGTTTCAGCTATTTATCTATGCAGGTACTTTGTAGGGTGCTGTTTGATGTGTTTTCTGAATGTCTGAATATAACTGAATGTTGTAGGAATGATATGAACAGAAACTGTTTTACTACTTAGACTTTTCAGAAAAAAAATGAACTGCAGCAAGTCCTTATTATAATGCCTTGTCTTAGAGATGCTGATATATAATAAGATCTAAATACAGTAAATACAGAATATCTAGTTAAGCTCCAAATTTTCACAGTTGCAGGTCTAAAATTAAAGCATTTCAATATCTAGAAACCTATTTAGAAAGTGCACTTATTTGGAAGGGTGCTGTGCAATGGTACCCTTTACTTTTCAGCACCTTTGAAAATTAGTACACTTGAATTTACTTCCCATTGCCACTGCTTTTGCCATTGCTCATTGCAGTGCACTATGTTGTATCTAAAAGAATGTCTCTTGCAGGTTCTCCTTTGTTGGCTGATTCCATGGGACGAATCAGGGTGTTGTCTGGAGGCAGACAGTTGCAGATATCAATTGCTGAGAAGTCTGATGCTGCATTTTACACATGTACAGCCTCAAACATAGCTGGAAACACAGAAAAAGGATACCATCTGCAAGTTTATGGTAGGTCATTATGTGATATTTTCTTGTACTCAACACATCCTCTCATAATAGGCATGACTTGCATTGGCAGGCAAGAGAGTGGGGCAGGGTGCTGAGTGCCAGAAATCTGGAGGTGGGGAGCGGAGGAGTGAACTGCTGCTATAGCATGGGCTCCCCACATACTGGCTGCTGCTGCTGCCAACACGTGCTGTCCCGGGGCTGTCATTCCAGTGCTCCCTCTAAATCAGCATCAAGATTGGTGCTCTGCTCACTGACACCTAGTTACACTACTAGGATCAGAATCATAGAATCATAGGGCTGGAAGGGACCCTGAAGGATCATCGGGTCCAGCCCCCTGCATGAGCAGGAAAGACATCTGGGGTCAGACGACCCCAGCCAGGTGACCGTCCAGTCTTCTCTTGAAGATCTCTAGGGTAGATGATTGCATCACCTCTGGGGGGAGTCTGTTCCATAGTCTGGACATCCTACTTGTAAAGAATTTTTTCCTAATGTTAAGCTTGAAACTATCTTCCAGGAGTTTGTGGCTGTTGTTTCTAGTTTTCCCCCATGGCACCCTGGTGAACAGTTGTTCACTGAGCCCCTGATGTATGCCTCTGTTATAGCGGCAATCAAGTCCCCTCTCAGCCGCCTTTTCTTTAAGCTGAAGAGTCCAAGATCCCTCAGCCTCTCCTCATATGGCTTGCCATGCAAGTCCCTGATCATGCGGGTGGCCTTTCTCTGGACCCTCTTGAGCTTTAGCACATCCTTATTGAAGTGCGGCACCCAGAACTGGACACAGTACTCCAGCTGTGGTTGTACCAATATTGAGTAAAGCGGGAGAATCATTTATTTGGATTTACTGGAGATGCATCGATTGATGCATGCCAGAGTTTTATTGGCCCTAGTGGCTACTGCATTGCATTGCTGGCTCATATTCATGCTGGGGTCTATTGTTAGCCCCAGATCCCTTCCATTTGTAGTGCTGGTCAGGTTAGCAATGCCCAGCCTGTAGGCGTTCTGGGGGTTCTTCCTTCCCAGATGCAGTGCTTTGCATTTCTCTACATTGAACCTCATCTGGTTCTGTTCTGTCCAACATGCAGCCTGTCTAGGTCTGCTTATATCTGAAGCCTATCTGTGGGTGTGTCTGCACAACCCCATATCTTGGTGTCATCCATGAACTTGGCCAATGGGCTTTTCACCCCCTCATCCAGGTCACTGATGAAGATATTGAACAGCACTGGGTCAAGTACCGACCCCTGGGGTACGTTGCTGCCCCCATCTCGCCAGGATGACACTGATCAATTCATTTGAACTCTGTGTCCTACCCCACAACCAGTTTTGCACCCACTTGACAGTCCTGCAGTTGAGCCCGATATGTTCCAGTTTTCTGATCAGTACCTCTTGGGATACCAGGTCAAAGGCTTTCTGGAAGTCAAGGTATATGATGTCAACCGCTTTTCTCTTGTCCAGGTGATGAGTCACCTGATCGTAGAAAGACATGAAGTTGGTCAGACAAGACCTGCCCACAATGAAGTCATGCTGGCTGTCATTCAGTATCATGCCTTCTGCAAGTTTGTCACATATAGCCTCTTTGATGAATGTTTCTAGGATTTTCCCTGAAATAGAAGTTAAGCTAATTGGCCTGTAGTTTCCCGGGTCTTCATGCTTCCCCTTCTTGAAGATGGGCACAACATAGGCCCTCTTCCAGTCCTCTGGGATTTCTCCAGAGGCCCATGATTTTTGAAAGACCTTTGCCAGGGACTCAGCCAACTCTTGCAGCACTCATGGGTGGAGTTCATCTGGTCCTGCTGATTTATATGTCTAATTTCTTTATTTGATCGTACACCAGTTCTATGGCAATGGTGGGAATGGTGTCAATCCCGTCCTGCTCGTTCTGTGCCCTACCTGGCATGTTGTTGCCCTTGGTCTTGTGAAGACCAAGGCAAAGTAGTCATTTAGGAGTTCCATTTTTTCCTAAGTGATAGTGACCAGGTATCCTGAGGCATTGAGCACCGGCCTCACACTCCCATTAGTCTTATTATAGTTTCATAGTTTCATAGTTTTAGGGTTGGAAGGGACCTAATAGATCTTCTAGCCCGACCCCCCGCCAGGGCGGGAGAACAACCCAAAAACACAAACAAAACCACTCACCCTAAAAACAAAAACGGGACTCAAATGAGTCCAGCCAGGTAAGTATCCAGCCTCTTCTTAAAGATCCCCAGGGTAGGGGCCAGCACCACCTCCCTTGGAAGTTGGTTCCAGCTCCTAGCCGCCCTGACTGTGAAGTAGTTTTTTCGGATGTCCAATCTGTACCTCCTCTCCATCAACTTGTGCCCATTATTCCTTGTTATGCCAGCAGGGGCTAGGGGAAACAGCGTCTCCCCCAAACCCTTCTGGTTCCCCCTAGTGAGTTTATAGACGGTCACCAGGTCCCCCCTCAGCCTTCTCTTGTGGAGGCTGAATAGGTTCAAGTCCCGCAGTCTCTCACTGTAGGGTCTGCCCTGTTGTCCCCGGATCATGCGGGTGGCCCTCCTCTGGACCCTCTCCATGTTGTCCACATCCCTCCTGAAATGGGGCGCACAGAACTGGACACAATACTCCAGCTGCGGCCTGACCAGCGTCGCATAGAGGGGGAGGATCACCTCCCTGGCTCTACTCGAGATGCACCTGTGGATGCACGACAAGGTCCGGTTAGCCCTGCCAACCATGACCTCGCATTGTCGGCCCATGTTCATCTTGGAGTCAATAATGACACCAAGATCCCTTTCCGCCTCCGTGCTCTCAAGTAGGGAGCTCCCCATCTTATAAGTGTGCTGCTGGTTCCTACTACCCAAGTGCAGCACCCTGCACTTGTCCGTATTGAAACGCATCCTGTTCCTGTCTGCCCACCCCTGTAACCTATCCAGATCCTTCTGCAATCTCTCTCTCCCTGCTAGCGTGCTCACCTCCCCCCAAATTTTGGTGTCATCAGCGAATTTAAACAGGTTGCTCTCCACCCCAACATCAAGATCGCTGATGAAGACATTGAACAGCGCAGGGCCCAGGACCGAGCCCTGAGGGACTCCACTACCCACCTCCCCCCAAGTCGAATATGATCCATCCACCACCACCCTCTGAGTGCGACCCTTCAGCCAATCTGCAATCCATCTGACCGTGTAGGCATCTATGCCACAGTCGCCTAGTTTATTAATTAGGATGGGGTGAGAGACGGTGTCAAAGGCCTTGCTGAAGTCCAGAAAGACTACATCCACCGCGACACCTGCATCCATGGCCTTTGTGACCTGATCATAAAAGGCAATCAGGTTGGTCTGACATGATCTCCCCCTAATAAATCCATGCTGATTGCCCCTGAGCATCATCTCGGATGCCGGCCCATCACAAATGTGCTCCTTGATGATCTTCTCAAAGAGCTTCCCCAGGATTGAGGTAAGACTGACGGGCCTATAATTGCCCGGGTCCTCCCTTTTCCCTTTTTTGAAGATGGGGACCACATTAGCTACCTTCCAATCGTCTGGCACCTGGCCCAAGCACCACGATCGCTCGTAGAGCCGTGCCAGGGGCCCTGCAATAACCCCAGCCAGCTCCCTCAGCACCCTGGGGTGGAGAGCATCCGGACCCGCTGACTTGAACGCGTCCAGCCCCTCCAGAAGCTCTCTAACCCGGTCCTCCCCAACCTGAGGTCTGAAGGCGATCCCCTCGCGTCCGGCTTCTATCACAGCAGGGAAGTCCCGGTCCCTGCACAAGAAAACGGAGGTGAAGAATTGGTTAAAGAGGTCCGCTTTATCCTCTGACGCAACCACCAGATTGCCCCGCATATCCTGCAGGGGCCCCACATTACCCGGCGCCTTCTTCATCCTCCCAATATATTTGAAAAAGGACTTTTTGTTATCCTTAATCCTGGACGCTAATCCGAGCTCTATCTCCGCCTTGGCCTTCCTAACAGCCCGCCTGCAGGCCCGAGCAGAGGAGGTATACTCCTCTTTGGAGATTACACCCCCCTTCCACCGGGCGTACGCCACCCTTTTGGCAAGCAGGCATTCCCGGACACCCTTGGTGAGCCAGGGGGGCTTTTGGACACTCCTGCCCGCCTTGCTTCTTGTCGGGATGGACACCCCTTGGGCCCCGAGTATCGTTTCCTTAAGGAACGACCACTCCTCTTGGACGCTGAGTTCCTCTGCCCTCAAGGACCCCAGTTCCTCTCCCACTAATCTCCTCATCTCACTGAAGTTGGCCCTCCTGAAGTCTAGGGCTACCACCTTGCTGCGGGCAAGTAGTCTTCATTAGAGACTGTCCCAAGCTTCCATTGTTTGTACACCTCTTTCTTTTTCTGGAGGAGGGATGCAACTTCCCTGCTTAGCCAAGAGGTTTTTTACCCTTCTGCTATTTTTTCTCCATAAGGGAATGTATTTTCTCTGAACCTTAAGGATTGTATCCTTAAGGAATGACCATTCTTCTTGTGCTCCCTTTACCTGTGGTCCTTGGTCTCTCAGTGCATTCTCTACTAGTGACCAGAGTTATAAAAATTTGCATTTTTGAAGTCTAAGACTTCGAGCTTGGTATCTGTTTTGTCAGCCTTGTGGTGATAATCATAGATTCATAGAAGTAGGGATGGAAGAGACCTTGTAGATCATCAAGTCTGACCCCCTGCCCTGGGCAGGAGAGAAAACCAGGCTCAAATGACCCCAGCCAGACAGACATCAAGCCTCCTCTTAAAGACCCCTGGGATAGGAGCCATCACCACTTCCCTTGGAAGTTGGTTCCAGATCCTAGCCGCCCTGACTGTGA
The DNA here is from genome assembly GCF_000455745.1 of Alligator sinensis. Taxonomy (NCBI): domain Eukaryota; kingdom Metazoa; phylum Chordata; order Crocodylia; family Alligatoridae; genus Alligator; species Alligator sinensis. Next base: position 2,177,209 of record NW_005842087.1, on the reverse strand, counting down.
AGTAGTGCCTTTGGATGTCTAGTCTAAATCTACTCTCTAACAATTTGTGGCCGTTATTCCTTGTTACCCCAGGGGGCGCTAGGGGGAACAGGGTCTCTCCCAAATCCTGCTGGTCCCCCCTGGTGAGTTTATAGATGGCCACCAGATCCCCCCTCAGCCTTCTCTTGTGAAGGCTGAACAGGTTAAGGTCCCGTAGCCTCTCTTCGTAGGGTCTGCCCTGCTGTCCCCAGATCATGCCCTCCTCTGGACCCTCTCAATGCTTTCCACATCCCACCTGAAGTGCAGCACCCAGAACTCTACACAATACTCCAGCTGCAGCCTGACCAGTGTCACATAGTGGGGAAGGATCACCTCCTTTACCTGTTTGAGATGCATCTGTGGATGCATGACAAGGTACGGTTAGCCCTACTGACCATGACCTCGCATTGTCAGCCCATGTTCATCTTAGAGTCAATAATGACTCCAAGATCTCTTTCTGCCACTGTGCTCTCAAGAAGGGAGTTTCCCAACTTATAAGTGTGCTGCTGGTTCCTACTGCCCAAGTGCAGCACCCTCCACTTGTCAGTATTGAAACCCAGCCTATTTTTATTAGCCCACCCCTGTAACCTGTCCAGGTCCTGTTGTAACCTGTCCTTCCCTACTAGCGTGCCCACCTCACCCCAAATCTTGGTATCATCAGCAAATTTAAACAGGCTGCTTTTTACCCCGTTGTCCAAGTCACTAATAAAGAATAATATAGTGATTTCATGGTCACTATTGCCTAGTCTGCCCTCTATGTTTAAGTTGGTCACCAGGTCATCCCCTTTGGCCAGGACCAGGTCAAGAACTGCATTGCCTCTAGTTGGCCTGTGCATCTCCTGAGTCAAAAAAAGCTCAGGAAGGATCATGATCAATCCGAGCTGGCTGAGCACTCCTCTCAGGAGATGTCTGGGTAGATTAAGTCATCCATGACAACCATGTCCCATGCATGTGTGGCCTTCATTAGTTCACAGGCAAATGCTAGATCAAGTTCCTCCCCTTGGTTAGGCGGCCTGTAGTATACACCTACAGTCAGGTCTCTCTCGCCGCGCCTCCCCCAGAACGTGACCCAGAGGGTTTCAAACTGTTCTTCTTTGGGGCCAACATTGGCCTGTAGAGAGGTGTACTGCTCCTTCACATAGAGGACAACACCCCCATCTCTCTTCCATACCCGATCCCTTCTGTGAAGGGCGTAGCCCTTTATGGCTATGCTGCAGTCAAGAGGAGTCCCACCGGGTCTCCATTGCCCTACTAGATCGTAGTCCCCAGTAGAAAGCAGGAGGACTAGTTCCTTCTGCTTGTTCCCCATGCTTCTGGCATTGGTGTACAGGCACCGAAGTCCTTCTACTGAGGACACTGGCCACCTGTTATATTGAAGGGGAGCTGTTTTCTCAGCTCCCATAAGAGTGGCTTGCTTGGTTTCATTGTCAGTGGAGCTTTCCTATATATTGGTCCCCGGGTAGGCTTCAGTTGGTGTTTCCCCATCCCCCTGCGATCTTAGTTTAAAGCCCTATCTAAGAGATCAGCCATCCTGGCTGAGAAGAGGGACTCACCTTTCCGTGTGAGGTGGATGCCTTCTCTTCCCAGGAATCCTCTGTCCTTGAAGTGGGCGCCATGGCTGTAAAAGCCAAAGCCTTCTTGGTGGCACCATCATCAGAGATGCTGGTTCACCTCATCGATGCATTCTTGCCTCTTTGGACCGTGGCCTGCAACAGAGAGCACAGAGGAAAAAACTACCTGAGCCCCTGATCTTTTAAGCCCAGCTCCCAGAGCCTTGTAGTCAGTCATGATGCAGTCTGGATTGCTCCTGGCCATGTCATTTCTTCCCACATGGATAAGGATCATGGGGTAGTAATCTGTGGGCTGGACAAGCCTGGAGATCCTCTCTGTGACATCACGGATCCATGCCTCAGGGTGACAGCAGACCTCCTGTGCTGTGGGATCCAGGTGGCAGATGTCTCCCTCCATTCCTCTCATCAGGGAGTCGTCTACTACGATTACCTGACGTCTTCTCCTCTGGTTGTTCTGTTGCCTCACAGCCTGCCTGGTGGTAGTGGGTGTGGCCTCCATTGCTGCACTCTCCATTGCTGCACTCACTCCCAGTGATGCCAGGGCGCCAAGTCGGTTCCCCAGCAACACTGGAGGAGTTGTTCCAGCAATGTGGGGTCTAATTCTGCATCGTCTAGAACTAGAGGTGACTGTCTTCCGTCTGTCTGTGTTAGCTCCCTCTTGTGTTGCCATCCCACCATTTGAGTGGTCCTGCAAAGAGTGGAAGTGCCCATCAATCTCATCCTTAATGGATCTGATCCCATGCAGCCTACTAACCTCTGCCTGGAGTTCCCTCACCTGCCCCTCCAGGGACAGGTGAGGGGACTCCGGGCCATCCCACTGCCCTGGGGCCTGGTGCTGCTGACCCACCCAAAGGCTCCATTTGGGTGGAGGCCTCAGAGGAGCCTTGGGCAGGAGGCAGCATCAGGACAGGGTCCCTGGCTGCACTCCGAGTCACCACCCCCATTAACACTGCCTTACGTGCACTCACCTAAAGACTCTGCCTGAAGCTGCCAACTCCAACGCATGGAGTCTCAGGTCCCTCTTGCTTTCCCCCACGTGTGAATTCCTGCACAAACTCCGGTGTGCCCCTAAGGAGTGCGCCTGTTTGCAGGGCCCGTTCGCGCAGCTTGGGAGCGTGGCTCCCGTCTGGCACAGCTAAATAGGGTCAGGAGGGGAGGAAAATCCCTTCCTGATTCCCTACAGCTGGCCTGGCTGGCCTGGCTCCTCCTCCCTCTTCCCTCCTGCCCTGCCTGGCTTACCTTGATTCAGCTGTTGGTTCCTTGCTCGCTGCTCTTGCCTGGTGTGGTTGGGGGGAGCCGAGGGCTCACATGTGCTTACACACACGTGCCTTCTTTGGCATCCAAGCCCGACTAGCAGGGATTTGAATCTATTCCCTATATAATTTATTGATCAGAAAATGCAATGAGATTATGATGATATCTAATTGAGTCAGATTGAGCACTCCCTCCTGGCTCAGTGAAAACAAGGTTTTATTTGTGGGATCATAAGACAGACCATCAGACTTGGTAAAAACCTGCACACCATGAGGATCCTGGTTGAAAATGTCCTTGTAATAATATACAGGTTGCCCTCACAGTCAGTTCAGCTAACACACTGAAGAGGCAACTGATGAGTTGTGTTTTAGAATGTGATAGAAGCAAAAACGACTTTCATTTTGAGGCACAGTGAAAATTACTTTCTGCTTGGATAGCATGATGTTATAGGCTGGTTTTTGTCAGATAAAGAAAAGTCATACGAATAACCATATGCTAGTTTTTTTTTTAAATCTGGCAGACATATGGTACCTTTTATCATGGAAAACCCCTAAATATCTCAACAAGCGTACACCTTCATAGAGGAGTTTCCGATCCTTGTGCATATGTAAGGATCACTTCTAAGCAAGAAATGTATCTCTCTCCAAGGAGAAACCTAATAGCATGCAGCAGCCCCACATAACTATTTCTGAAAGGACCTAAGTACAAATGAGCGAGCTATTTGACATTCCTCTGTGAATGTTAAGTCCTCAGAACATACAGAACAGCTTAACTACATTAATATTCTTGTTGTTACTCTTTTTGAGCAAAGTCCTATTGGTTGCACATGGCCATGAACTTTCTTACCTCTTAATTTCAGCAGCAAAGTGTCTCCTATCATCAAGCTTTACTGCTGACTTGTGGTGGTAAAAACTCAGAATTTCTAGCTCACAGGTAATATATTTCCTAATTAGGAATGGGAGCAAATATTTTAAAAATGTTCTCCAAGGGGAAAAAATCCACTTTCGAATGGTGACATTTTTATTTTGGATTTTTGTTTCATTTTTTAAATGTTTATTACTTCATGATATGCCATTAATCAGAACTAGCACTAAAAATGAAAAAAGTAATATAAAACTAATGAACCTCATAATAAAAAATTCTGGAATAAATTTCTGGAATTTTCCAAATTATTTTTTTTTCATTGGAATATTTGACATCACAGTTTTCAAATTGCTTTAATTTTTTACTAGTTTCAAAGCTAGTATTTTCCACTGGAAAAATGCTTATATATATATATTTTCAATTGGCTGTAGCACTTACTTAGAAAAGAAGAGTGCAATTAGCTGAATTGCCATGACTACTTCTTGCAGCACTGAGGTATTTCCTGGTGGTTTCCTTTTCAAATACTGATCTGGCTGAAATTTACTTTATTTTTACATGTAAGAATCATTGTTTGTTCTGAAACTCCACTTCTCATATTAAAATTCGACATTTTGTTTCCTTTTCTTTTATAGTTCGCCCAACAATATTAAATAGTGGAAGCCACCCGTCGAGAATTGTTGTCATTCGAGGAAATGATATTTCATTGGAATGCAAGGTACAGGGTATCCCACGGCCAGCAATAAGCTGGATGAAGGATGGCCGTCCCCTTGTAAATGCTAGGGGAGTAGAAATACTCAGTGATGGACATCATCTTCATCTGAAGAATGCTCAGGTGTCAGACACTGGCCGCTATGTGTGTGTTGCTGTGAATGTGGCAGGATTGACTGACAAGAAATATGATTTGAATGTTCATGGTAAGTAGGGAAGATAAATGGGGTGAGCAAAATGGCTAGAAATATATAATGTCACATTTACATAGGGATAGTCAAGAAACACGTCACTTTTGATTTCTTTAGATGTTCCAGCTATGCCTGTTGCATGTTCTGTATTTGTTTGTTATATAGATAAAATCACAGATTTATTATAAAATATCATATAATTAAATATTTTTGTCTTAATCATTGACCTCCTAAAATTATATCTACCCCCAAACTTTTTCCATCTCAGCCTTAGCACATAGACTCTTAAGGAAACCAGTAGGAAAATAAGGAATATCTCCTGGTGTATCCTGGAGGACACAGGATCTGGTGCTCTGATGGTCTGAGCTTAGAAATAAGTCTCAAGGTCTAATGTAGAATTCCCTGGTGCTAAAGGAAGTTGGCTCGGGAACATGAAAGAATTGCAGCTGCCGTAGTATTTCATTCTTTTTAAGTGTGTTATCAGCAGGCTGCCTCACTCTGCAGTTGCTGAGTTATGAAACCAATTTGAAGATGTAGCTCTGAATAAAATGTATTTCAATAATTAGCTTTGATGATAAACATTATAGTGTGAATCTGGATTCAGAAGAAAAGCTTGGGCATATTATTTTAAACATCTCATCATACTATGGACAGTTTGACCCAAACATGGATTATTTGAATAATGGAGGGTAGGGGTGTGAAACCAAAGAAAAAGGGAATTCAGGAGCTACTGTACCATTGGATCAGGGCAACAGATTATTATAAATAGATGGGCCTATTGGTAAGAATTCTTCTACAAACCCCACTGGAGCACAACATTTTGTGAACTTATTTACCCATTAGGGCAGGGGCAGGCAAAATGTGACCTGTGGGCCAAATGCGGCCCTCCAGGCCTTCCTATCTGACCTCCGGGGCCCCTAAAAAATTTAGAAAATTAATATTTATCTGCCCCCAGCTTCCTGTCATGCAGCCCTTGATGGCTTGCTAAAGCTCAATAAGCGGTCCTCTGCTCGAAATAATTGCCTGCCCTTGCATTAGGGGCTGGTCAGTCTATCTCCAGTTCTGAAATTTTCCTGTGAAATGAGAAAGGTGAACAACTAAAGCAGCTGCAGAGAGAGATGTGAGAGAATTAAGATGAAACAGAGAAGAGAATGTGTACAGTTCTGTAATTGTTGAAACAGCAGCCAAAATATGCTGGGGTTCTTTGTAGCGCAAAGCCCTTGTTGTAGTAGATTTTCTTCTCACATTTCCCTTGCTTTATTATAACACTTGAATGTATCAAAGGGATGATTGTAAATCTTTTAATCTGGCCAGAGACTGAGGGACTCAGACCCATTCCTGAGCCCCAACTTCCTGCATGAAAGTATGATATGTAGAACCAGTTCCAAAGCTATTTATTTGAATAAAAAAGGGGATAGAATCATCCATTTGCATTTTCCATTAGAAAAAACCCACAGTGGGTGCATCTACACATGAGCTTTACTGCAGTTATCTAATTAGCTCTGCAGTAAAGTGTCACTGTCTATATATGCACTGGTATTAAGGCACAATAAATTAATTCCACTGTAAAATAGTACTGTCAGTACTCAGTACTCATTTTACGGTGGAGTAATTAAGTGTAATGAAACACACATGTAGACAGTAACAGGGGCTGGCTAGGGCACTAGGGTGTCAAAGTGCTGGGGCTGCCTGCCACCTAGGCACACGGCTCCGCAGGTTCTGAACCTTTATGCCCCAGCCAGCCCCTTTGCCACCCAACACTGTGACCCAGAACCCGGGGCTGACCCCGTGTGCCCCCTGCTCTGTCTTGGCTTAAAGTGCTGTGGTCCTGGGTGCACATGTAGATGCTGTATCCAGGAACAGTTAACTCCAGTGAGAACAGCTCCAGAGTTTATTGCATTGCATTAATTTCACATGTAGATGCACCTGATGTTTTGGCTATGTTCGACAGCATTCCTGAATTCCTTTAGTTGTGCGGGGAGTTCACAATCAATATAGAATGGACAGAGGACTGATAGAAACAATTCTGAGGTGCTTATACCTTCTGCCTCTAATATATGTTTGATTAATACAACTTAAGAGTTTAAATACTGATAAATTGTTAACAGGTAACTGAGATGGAAAAATCAAATTTACTTGGCATTGGTGTTGTTCCTTACCAATTAAGGATGTTTAAAATGCAGTGAATTTAATTTTTAGCTTACAAAATGTGATATATCCTATCCAGAACGAAGTTATTTTTGATCAGTGTTGTCAGATGTGGTATTTTTCCCTCTTGCTTTTTAGTGCCTCCAAATATTGCGGGTGATCTAGAGGTACCTGAAAACATCAGCATTGTGGAGAAAAACCCTGTTACTCTGATTTGTGAAGCTTCAGGGATTCCCCTTCCATCTATAACATGGCTCAAGAATGGTTGGCCTGTCATCATGAACAGCTCTCTGAGAATTCTGTCAGGTACAGGGAATTTAGAAATAGATGTAGTTTTAAAAAGATGCTACTAATATATGATAGTATTGAAGTGATGTTGTAACCTCAGTAGTCCAGGAAATATGTGAAGGGCAAAGATTTTAGGGTATTGAGATCTTTTATTGGACCAACTATATAGGTGGGAGAAATCTTTAAAAACTTTTCAGGTACCTTTCTCAACGTACCTTTATACTCAGGCAGGAAAATCATAGAATCCAAGAAAATTAGGATTGGAAAGGACCTCAGGAGGTCATCTAGTCCAACCTCCTGCTCAAAGCAGGGCCATCCCTAACTAGATCATCCCAGCCAAGGCTTTGTCTAACTGGGTCTTAAGAATCTCCAAGGATGGAGATTTTACAACCTCTCTTGGCAACCTGTTCCAGTGCTTTATACTCTCCCAGTGAGAGAGTTTTCCCTAGTATCTAACCTAAACTTATCTTGCTGCAACTTGATAAATTGCTCCTTGTTCTGTCATCTGCCACCACTGAGAACAGTCTAGCTCCATCCTCTTTGGAACCCCCCTTCAGATAGTTGCAAGTGGCTTTTAAATCCCCTCTGTCTTCTCTTCTCCAGCCTAAATAAGCCCAGTTCCCTCAGCCTTTCCTCATAAGTCACGTTCCCCAGGCTCCTACCCATTTTTGTTGCACTCCACGGGACTCTCCAATTTGTCCATATCCTTTTAGTAGACGAGCCCAAAACTGGATGCAGTAATCTGGATGTGGCTTCACCAGTGCCGAATAGAGGATAATAAACACTTCCCTTGATCTGCTGGCAGCACTCCTAGTAATGCAGCCCAGTATGCTGCTAGTTTTCTTCACAAAAATTACATACAGTTGGCTCATATTCAGCCTATTGTTCACTGTAACTCCCAGGACCTTTTCCGAGGAGCTGCTGCTTAGCCAGTTGGCTTTCTCCAGCCTGTGCGTGGGATTGTTAGCTCCCAAAAAGGCAGGACTTTGCACTTGTCCTTATTGTACCTCATGAGATTTCTTTTGGTCCAATCCTCCAATTTGTCTAGGTCTTTCTGAATCCTAGCCATACCTTCCAGTGAATTTACTACTCCCCCATCTTGGTATCATCAGCAAACCTGCTGAGGGTGCACTCCATCCCATCTTCCAGGTTGATGGTGAAGACACTGAACAAAAACAGCTCTAGGACTGACCCCTGAGGCACTCCACTTGATACTGGCTGGTGACTAGACATTGAGCCATTGATTACTACCCTTTGAGCCCAATGATCCAACCAGTTTTCTGTTCACTTTATGGTCCACTCATCCAATCCATACTTCCATAGCTTACTTGCAAGAGTGTTGTGTGGTACTGTATCAAAAGCCTTGCTAAAGTCAAGGGATATCATGTCCACTGCTCTCTCCACATCCACAAAGCCAGTCATCTTGTCATAGAAGGCAATCAGGTTGGTCAGGTGTGACTTGCCCCTGATGAATTAATGCTGACTGTTTCTAATCACCTTCTTCTCCAAGTGCTTAGAAATAGATTCCTTGAGGACCTGCTCCATAATTTCTCCAGGGACTGAGGTGTGGCTAGCCAGTCTGTTGTTCCCTGGATCCACTTTCTTCCTTCTTTTCAAGATTGGAATTATATTTGCCCTTTTCCATTCATTCTCTCCTGATCGTCACAAGTTTTCAAAGATAATGACCAGTGGCTCCACAGTCACATCTGTTGATTCCCTCAGCACCCTCAGGTGCATTGTATCCAACCCCATGGACAGTCAAACTTCATGACTCTGTAGCCATTATCCAGTTTGATTGGCCAGTCATCAGAGTGACAGCTGTGGGAGCAGTTGTCTTCTAATTTTAATCCACTTCAGCCACCTTACACATTTTCTAATGGGGTGCCTAATGGGATGTTTAAAGTGAAAAGACTGTTGTACTCATTCCTGAAAGCCACATTTTCCCAATACCATAGAGAAGGTAGAGAGAGCAGGCTCTTGCAGAACTGTCCATTTCAATACTGCTCTCTGTACTGTAGCTCTTGGATAACTTACCTAATTGACTCATCTGCTTTCAAGCTAACAATAGGAATGTATAGAGTGCCAATAAAAAGCACATTGAAGTCTGTGAGATTCTTTGCATTGATTTCAGTTGCTTTGATGTCAGGCGCTGTAGCAAGGTGGCATTAGAGCTTGGTTGGGATAAGCTGACAAAAAATGAGGATGTTTCTCTCATTTTTGATCTTCAACGTTGGACTCCTGGGAACAGATTTTTGTGATATTTCTAGTGCTGCTGCTGACATACCAGTCAAAACCAGTCTCTCTCAGGGTATTATAGCCCTCCTGTTCTGAATCC
>NW_005842087.1:2160918-2167822 GCF_000455745.1 Alligator sinensis | reverse complement strand
TGAAAACTTGGAAAGTCTGAAGAATATGAGCATGCAAAAATAATGGAAAGCAAAAATGTAACCAAACTGTTTTCAAATCCACCAAGATTCATTTTTAATTTGGATTTGAAGATTTGAGGGTGGGGAATTTTAAAATTTTATTTGAAGTAGTTAACTTTTACAGAAGAAATGAGTCCTATTTGCAGTTTTCTACTCATTCTTATGCATAGCATGTAGGGAGAGGGGTTGGACATCTGGTTATTATCTAGTAATAATTCACTTTTTATGCTGACACTGGCATTCCTTTGAACAAGAGATACTGCTATCAGTTTGAACAGCCTCTCCTGGGCCAATTGTTTCCATTCTTTTAATTGACAGAGGGAGCATCTGCATGTGCACCAATACTGTGTAGTAATTTAGGTTACTGCGTAGTAACCAAAAAATATTGCACAGTATGGTTGCATGTCTACACATGTGCACTCGTATTGTGCAATAACTATGGTTACTTACTCCTACTCAGGATTAAATTTGCTACCCGCATGATGTAGGTTGCAAATTTACTCCCAAGTAGTTACTGTGCAGTAAGGCACGTGTAGATGCCTTACTGCACAGTAATAATGGGCGTGTAAGGAAATGTAAGACAACATCACAATAGTTTCCTTAACACTATGTGGGCTGAACTGGATGGAGTTGAGCCCACGGGGCAGTGCGCTGTTGCCGGGTGCCATGATGTATGCTGCTGAAGATGCTGGAGCGGCAGTTCTGGCAGCAAGGAAAGGCACCCCCACGACTCCCTGCAGGGGAAGGGGGTAGCACAGTGTGGGCAAGGTTAGGGTTGCGTCATCTGTCTGGAGCACCCGACACTGCTTTCCCTGCCCTATGGAGTGAGCTGCTCTTGTCGGCTCAGCCTGGGCAGGTTTGGGGTTACGTCTGCTCCCAGCTACCAGTGCTGTTTTCCCTGCAACACCAGGGAAGCATTGGGCTTCCCTGGTTCCAGGACACTGTCTATGGGAGAAGCTGGGTGCAGTGTAGAGCTGGGGCTGAGCCACATGGAGCCCCCAGCAGCATAACATGTTACTGTGCAGTAAATACACATGTAATCACATCCAGATATACCCACACTGATGTCATCACCTCCATAGTGCTTAGTCACTATGGGACAGGGAGGGATGATTCATGGAAAGTCCCAAATTATCCCTGAAAGCTTGAGGGGAGCATGTAAGACTCACATGTCTTGTTTCTAGGCGTACTTTATACCCTTTTTATACCCTCAAAGGAGTGGGAGTAGAAACCTGCCCATTCACCACTACAATGGGCAGTTTTCCTGGGTAGTTAAGTGGGTAAACAAGACATGTGAGATTTTGCTTTGGCTTGTAAAGCTATGGGGGAAAGAATACTTAATTATTGCTCTCAAGTGTTTCAGCTTTTGTTTCTGCCAAAGCAATACTTCAGTTCTGTAGATCAAAACCATGCTTATTATGGCATGTGACAAAGTACACTCTCATTATTGACCATCACAACTGCCATTCACTCTGAGCCTATTTTGATACCGTTCCTTTAGAAAACAAGAAAAAATCCATCCTGCCCTTATTGTTCACAATGCACAATGCATTAAAACATATAATAGTTTTTAATATGTAACAAAGTTATAAATAAAATAACTTTTTTAGAACATGGGCAGATCTACACAGCAATTCTTTGCTTCAAATCTCTTGGCCAGAAATATTAGTCATCAGGTTATATACCATTACCCAAACACTGCATGCAAGTTCTGAAGAGCTCTTTCTTGTTGGCTGAAATAAGAGCTTGTTATTCAGATTTAGTGAGAGCTACTGCTAATGTGAGAATTGCCAGTGAGAGAATGGGCGAGATTCTGAACACTGTAGGCATGCATCTTGGTATTCATACTTCTTTTCCCTTTAAATTCAAGTTGATATTTCCATTTTCTGCTTTTCCTTCCCAAAATACAAGCAAAAAGAATGGGTCTTTTGGCAGAGAAATGCACAGAGAAGCAAGGGGATTGTATGCCCTGTAGTCAATAATACCACTACTGTGTTTACTGCTTCTCTTCCCCTGAAACTAACATCTCTGACACGCTCCATAAAGATTGCCTGGCAACTGATCAACCATAATTGTTGTAAATTATTGCAGTGACATCTGATTATTATTTTCCTATTCTTGTTACAGGTAACACCAGCAATTAATGTTAAAACTGAAAAAAGGTATTTTTTCTCTTTGTATATAGTGATATAGATGTCCAATCCTGTTGACTTTAGGGTAAGAGGCACGTGATCAAAGTTAAGGCCAGACTTAAGCATGGATAGGATTGAGGCCAAAGTCCATAGTTAGGTTTTCCTGTTATTTATGAGAGTTTTTATCTAGCAGCTAGAGAGAAAAAGAAAGCATGGAAAATGTGATAATAGATGTTAATTTTAATAATTATACCTTCTTGTTTTTTTTCTTCAGGTGGTAGGTCTCTGCGTTTGACTCAGAGTAAAGTGGAAGATGCTGGTCAATATACCTGTGTTGTAACTAATACTGCAGGAGAAAAGAGGAAACATTTTGACCTTTCAGTTATAGGTAATCACATTTGTCAAAAATAGAAAAAATGCATCATGTTTCACATGCAGTTTTAAAAGAGTCTTTGGAAAAGTAGTTCCTCTTAAAAAAATCAAAGTACAAAAAAACCCCATCTAATAAGATTAACTTTGTCTCAAACTAGATGTGACTTTTATTATAAAAAAACCCTTCAGACACAACAATAAATAGCTGCTTATTTTTCACTCCATAAAGAAAATTATAGCATATGATAATTCCTTAAATATGACTTATCATATGACTTATCATTTTAAAAAGTTCATAGACGTTAGGGCTGGAAGGGACCTCAAAGATCATCAAGTCCAGTCCCCCGTCTCAGGGGCATGAAGTCAGCTAGGGTCAAAGGATCCCAGCAAGATAAGCGTTCAAGCATTTCTTGAATGAGTCCAAAGTAGATGCCTACACCATTTCTGGAGGGAGTCTATTCCAGGTCTTGGGGACTTGGACAGTAAAGAAATTTTTTCTTATGTCCAGCCTATCTCTTATGTCTCTTCTCCCTTGTCCAGGTGATATGTCACCTGGCCATAGAAGGAGATGAGATTGGTCAGGCAAGACCTACCCACAACAAACCTGTGCTGGCTATCCCTCAGGATGTTGCCCTCACCCATCTTATCCAGAAGGGTCTTGGAGGAGTTTATGACTGTTGGTCCTTGTTTTTCCTTGGGGCACTCTGGTGAACAGACAATCTCCCAGGTCCTGATGCAGACCCCTTATGTACTTATAAGCAGCCACCAGGTCCCCCCTGATCCTGCTCTTTTCCAGGCTGAAGAGTCCCATGGCTCTCAGCCGCTCTTCATAAGGCTTATTCTCTTGCCCTCTGATCATGTACAGGGCTCTCCTCTGGACTCTCTCAAGCTTCTCAACATCCTTCTTGAATTGTGGATCCCAGAATTGGATGCAGTACTCCAGCTGCAGCCTCACTGAGACCAAGTACAGTGGGAGGATGACATCCTGAGATGTACTTGAGAAGCATCTATGGATGCAAACCAGAGTTTTGTTTGCTTTACCAGCTGCAGTGTCGCATTGGTGGCTCATGTTCATTTTGTGGTCAATCATGACCCCCCAAGTCTCTTTTAGCAGTGGTACTAGCAAGTGTAGCACTACCGAGTCTATAACTGTGCTGCGGGTTTTTTCCCCTGAGGTGGAGTACCTTACATTTATTTGTATTGAATGTCATCAAGTTAGTATCCGCCCACTTACTAAGTTTATCCAAGTCAGCCTGGATCACTAGCCTGTCCTCAGGTGTAGAGGCTATGCCCCAAAGTTTAGTGTCATCGGCAAACTTAGCCAGTGCGCTTCTGACACCTATGTCTACATCGTTGATAAAGATGTTAAAGAGAACCAGTCCAAGGACAGAGCCTTGGTGGACACCACTGGTCACATAGTGCCATAATGATTCACTACCATCGACCACTACTCTCTGGGTCTGACCTCGGAGCCAATATCCCAGTCATTGGTCTGTGGTGTAGCTGAGCCCACAGTTGGCCAATTTTTCCATGGACACCAGATCAAAAGCTTTTTTAAAGTCCAGGTATATAACATCAATCCCTTCTCCCTTGTCCAGGTGATATATCACCTGGTCATAGAAGGAGATGAGATTGGTCAGGCAAGACCTACCCACAACAAACCTGTGCTGGCTATCCCTCAGGATGTTGCCCTCAGCCATCTTATCCAGAAGGGTCGCCTTGATAATTTTCTCCAGAATCTTACTGGAGATTGAGGTCAAGTTGATTGGCCTGTAATTCCTGGGATCTACTTTCCGCCCTTTTTTGAAGATGGGTACCACATTGGCCTTCTTCCAGTCTCCAGGTACTTCTCCTGAGCACCATGAGTTTTCGAATATTCTTGCCAATGGTTGGGCTATGACACTTGTCAGCTCCTTGAATACTCTAGGGTGTAATCTGTCAGGACCAGCTGACTTGAAGGTGTCCAGCTTCTCAAGGTGATCCTTTACTAGATCAACACTGATGCTGGGTATAAATATACCCTTACCCTGGCTATCCCGCATCTTGCTAAGCAGGGTGATCCCATTGGATTGATGAAAGACTGATGCGAAGTACGTATTAAGCAGATTGGCCTTTTCCTGGGTGTCAGTTATCAGCTGTCCCAGCAGGGGTCCAATGTTATCCTTGTTTTTTTCCGACTCCCTACATATCTGAAAAAGGACTTTTTGTTATCCTTGATATGTGAAGCCAGATGGAGCTCAGTTGCAGCCTTGGCTTTCCTGATCCGCTCCCTGCAGGTACGGACCAGTGCTGAATACTCCTCCTTGGTGGTAATTCCAGCCTTCCATCATTTATAAGTCTCTCTTTTGAGGCATAGGAGGTCCTCAAGTTCCCTCCTAAGCCAAGGGGGTTGCTGTGCCCTTTTGCTACCCTTCCTCTGAAATGGGATGGCCATCCCTTGTGCTGTTAGGATCTCTCCCTTGGGGAGCAACCACTCCTCTTGGATTCCTCAGGAATATGGACAAGTTTGAGATAGCTTACATCATTATACTATTTTTGGATTAGTAGCTGTTTTTATCAGTTCATTGGGTGCATCTGTATATGCAATTAGTATGATGTGATAAATTCCAGAGCACTTTGAGCCAGGGTACACTGCTCCTGGGTTCAGTGTCTACATGTGCATGTAGGACAGCAGCATTTTGAGCCAGGGTAGAGCAGGCAGCAGGCTCTGGGAGTCAGCCCCAGGCTCTGGGTGGTGGCATTGGGTGGTGGAGGGGCTGGCTGGGGCACAGAAGTACTGAACATGAAGACCTGTGTGACTAGGTGGCAGGCAGAAGTCTGTTCCCCTGCTGCCTGGGCTGACCAAGTGCAATTTCCACTGGTAATGTTTTACAGGAGCATTGCATCACAGTTAATTACTCTGTCGTAAGATAGTACTCTTTCCTGACAGTAGTATCTTACAGCAGAGTTAATTAGATTACCTTGCCCTAATACCAATGCACATGCAGATGGTGACACTTTACTGCAGAGCCAATTAGTCAACTCCACAGTAAAACACATGTGTAGATGCACCCATTACATACTTATCAGGTATCCTGACACGTGTCTGGTAAGTGGCTCCATTTCTGAGATAAAGCCAAAAGATCCTGATTTTCTGAAATGCTGATTAGCTCTTTCTCTTATTCCTTCAGCTACGGATAGTCAAATTAAAATTGGACTCCAAATGGTGATTTATAATTGTCATTTCAAGTTTGCCTAAGGAGCACTGATGGCACAGTAAGGCTAGGGACAGACCTTCAAAAAGTCTGAGCCTGAATTGATTCAATCTTTTCAGGTTAGTCTAACTTGGCTAGGCTAAACCAGTTAGTAATGATACAGACATCCCCTCTGGAGTGAAAAAATGCAGGCACATGCCTGCAGTGGCTCAGGCTAGAAGCCGGGGGGTGCTAGAGCAGCTCTCCCCTTTCTTTCACAGTGCTGAGCTGAGGGGGGCCTGGTCAGTCCCCGGCAGGACACTCTGATTAGGGAGGGCTCCCCCACCCAACCAGCCCAGCGGGGAATTGATAGCAGTGTTTATCACTCCTAACTCAATGTTTATCACCCCATTAAGAAAACAACAGAGAGACATTGTTGATTCTGCCTTTATCACATCTGCCACAGCACAGACCATATCATGAGCATGTGGTCTGCTAGCTAATTCTGTGTGTCTGTGTAAGGCAGAGGGGATGCCGAAATCCCTGCTTAGAGGGGAGGGAGAAGCAGAATCCAGGCAGACTCCTGTAGTCTCTGCTGGAGCTGCAGCCAGGGAGCAGAGGGGAGGGACCAACCCTGCTGTGGAGCAGAGAGCTCCGTGTAGTCCAGAGAGCATGCCAGGATGCTGGGGGAGTCTGATTTAACTTAAACCAGCAAGGGGTCTGGGACACACATTGCATAAACCACTTTGAGCCAAATCAGTTAAGTGTGATACTACATTCAGCCAGGTTTATCTCCATCTGGTTTCAGCCATTTTCAAACTGGTTTCTGTGCACTGAACATCTCTTCTGTTACAGGTTTAAACCAGTTTCTGATCACTTAAACTGATTTATGTGTAATGTCTGTCCCTAGCCTAAGAGGGCTATAGTAAGAAGGCAAGTATAAACATGAAGTATAGAGGAAGACAAAGCAGTAACAATTTTCGTTACTTTCCTGTTCTCATCTGTTAGACTCACCCTTCACAGAAAGGTATCAGCAATGGAATAAGAGCCTCACAACAGTAGGCTTTGCTTGTCTTTGAGAGAAAGGGATCTGAACCCTATTTTAGGGTGATATGGAAAATTCCATTGCCCTTTTTATTACTTTTTGTTATATTCCAATTTTTGTTCTTCTTTTTCAAAGTAAAGTGA
>NW_005842087.1:2151242-2160887 GCF_000455745.1 Alligator sinensis | reverse complement strand
TGCCAGTCATCAGATACACAGTATACCGCAAGTTAAACAAATAGCTGTAATAGCGAGTGCCAAAGAGATATGAACAACTTATTGTTATGCTGACAGTTGGAAATTAAGCTGATGTTTGCTTCAGTAAATTTGCCTGTAGCACAAAGACATGTTGGCAAATCAATTAGTATAGAAAGCTTGATGTGGCAAGCATTATCATATTATACATGCATGAGATCTTTGTGTGACGATGTCATATTTCCCTGGGTGGCTTGGATTGTTTGATGTTTATAGTTTACTGTACTATATTGGTTTGGGTCCAATGTGTTAATTGTTTTATTTATTTGTGATTAATAAGAGTTGGCTCAGCTCTGCTCAAACCAGTTCAGAACTTTTCTGATTTCAGCTGAGGTTTTTTTGAGTGTCCTAAGTCTGTGTTTTTGTCTAGTCATATCAACAGCAGAACTCTGATAAAAGCATTTTTAGCATTGCTCATGCACTCACAGTAAGAGAGCTTGGCTATAACTCCATCACATTTGGCAGGAATGAAAGTATTAGCCATGTCTGCCTGCTCACTGACATGCTGAGTCTGCCAGCTAACAATCACCCCACCAAACATTTTTATCTGCTAACTATTAACTAAGTTTTTCCAGCTTTCGGTCATGGTTTGAGACAGATTTGTTTTGATTTTTATTTTCTCGCTTTTTCATATTAAGCTTTTGTTCTCTATATCAAATACTAAAGATCTGGTCTAGTTTATTTTCTTCTCAGATGAAAGGACCTTGACATGATTTAAAAAAAAAAAATCTTTTACTTCCAAATTACTGTAGGTCACAACTGCTATTAAAATATATATATGTATGTGTATATGTGTATGTGTATATGTATATGTGTATATGTATGTCAGGTCTTTCTGATGCATCAAGCTGTCTAGGACTCAATTCTGCACTGTTTCTACTTGCATGAGATAAAATTTGGCCCCTACCCTAGGCCTTCATCCTTCCCAGTTATGAAACTTTTTTCCCAAAAAACTCTTTGTTGTACATTAGAGAACTTGGCTTGTCCTTATGACTTCCTTTCTTCAGTTTGGCATAGCTACTACAGTTAAGGATGGTGATTTTTTTATTGATATACTTGTACATCCTTTACCTGTTAAAATCACTTTAAGGATATCATATTGATAACTTCGTTCCCTTCTTGTATGGAAATACCTGTACTATAAAGTACTTTTGTACAGTTATCACTGTATCCACTTCGGGTAGTGCTTTAATGACAAATGACATAGTAAAAGTTGTACACTTTTGGTGCATAGACTCTTTTTCTTTCCCAGCTATTTTCCTAGGCCACCCAATTGTTGCCACAAGAGTTTTTTTACCAATACAGCAAGTATTGAAAGGGGTGTCTATTCTTAATTTGCCTGGGCGCAATAATGTACCATTAATAATGTCTTAGCATGAATAATAGAATTTGCACTGAAATCATGTTGTTATACACCCACAGCAGCCAATTTGTATTTGCCTCATTTATGTGCACACATAAATAGATTTCATAGACATTTGGGCTGGAAGGGACCCTGGAGGATCATGAAGTCCAGCCCCCTGCCCCAGGGGCAGGAAGTCAGCAGGGATCATAGGATCCCAGCAACATAAGCATCCAAATGTGTCTTGAAGGAGTTCAAAGTGGGTGCTTGAACCGCCTCCGCTGGCAGTCTATTCCAAACCTTAGGGGCTCGGACAGTGAAGATGTTCTTTCTTATGTCCAGCCTGAATCAGTCACAGTGGAGTTTGTGACCGTTCAATCTTGTCATCCCTTGGGGCGCTCTGGTGAACAGACATGCTTTTCCAGGCTGAAGAGTCCCATGGCTTTCAGCATCTCATCATAAGGTCTGTTTTCCTGACCTCTGATCATGCGCGTGGCTCTCCTCTGCACCCTCTCAAGCTTCTCCACATCCTTTTGGAATTGCGGAGCCCAAAACTGGACGCAGTATTCCAGCTGCGGCCTCACCAAGGCCAAGTACAACAGGAGGATGATGTCCCAGGATTTGCTTGAGAAACATCTATGGATGCAAGCCAGCATTTTGCTCATTTTACTAGCCACAGCATCACACTGAAGGCTCATGTTCATCTTGTGGTCAACCATGACCCCCAAGTCCCTTTCATCTGTAGTGCTAACCAGCGTAGCACTACCGAGCCTATAATCATGCTGCAGGTTTTTTCTCCCAAGGTGGAGAACCTTGCATTTTTTGATGTTGAACACCATCAGGTTCTTGTCTGCCCATTTCATGAGCCTGTCAAGATCCACCTGGATCATCCTCCTGTCCTCAGGTGTGGATACTTTAACCCAGAGTTTGGTGTCGTCAGCAAACTTGTCCAGTCTGCTTCTGACACCAGTGTCCACATCATTGATGAAGATGTTAAATAGTATAGGCCCTAGGACAAAGCGTTGATGGACCCCACTGGTCACAATGCACCAGGACGATTGGCTCGTGTCGACCACCACCCTCCTGCTCACAGTCCCTAATGGCATGCAGTCTCTGGACTGTGGCCTGGAGCTCCTCCAGCAGGCGCGTCAGAGACCCCAGTAGGGAGTTTACCGTTGTTCAAATATTGCCCATACCCCCTCTGACTCGGTCTCTTGCCTCAGCATTCCCTAACCCGGCAACCGAGTTTTACCCAATCAAGTTTAAAGCTTACCAGTGGCTGCTGGGGGGTCTCTGGGGGGGGCAGGGGGGGGAGGGGGGGGGGGGGGCGGGCCACAGACCCCGAGGGGACCCTTGGGGTGCGGCACGTGCCCATCTACATCATGCTGGTGGTGGGCTGACTGCGGCTGGGACTGTCTACCCTGGGGGGCTCACAGGTAGGGCCTTGGTCCCTCCCGTGCACCCTCCTGCGCAAACTCCCATGCTAACTCACGTGCCGAGTACGTGCTGAAGATGTAGACTGTGCTTCCTAAAATTGGACCCTAAAGCAGCAGACTAATATGCTTATCTGGGGGTAACAATAATAGAGATGTGTAGAAGAAGGGGAATACCTTAAAGATTACAGCTCTGATTCTGGTTTTGGTCTAAATTGTGGGCTAATGTAGCAAAGTTAGTGGAATTACTTTGGTGTGACTAAGAGGGGGATTTTTTTTAGCCCATCCATCTAGTTTCTCTGTTTGTATGTTCTGTATACCCAGACTTCTTTAGGAAAGTAGAAATAGAATCAGCTGTGGGTCAGTTTGTGGGATGATCTCTGAGGGGATGCACTAGGGATATCAGAGGTCAATGGTCGCTTTACTCCGGTTTCCCAGGTAAGGGTACCATCCTTGTGCTGAGAGTGCAAGTGTTGCTCCTCATCAGCATTCCCTAAGAGCTAGTCAATTCAAAAGAGTGAAGCAGAGAATGATATTGGTCTCTGACCCTGTTGACACCTTCACATTGGCCAGTGGCACACAGTGCCTCTTGTAAATCTAGTTGGAGCAGTGTATCTCTGCATTATCTCCAGTGTGAACATGTAATTGGAAGGTCTGATCAGGTTGTTTGTTTTTATGTGACTGAAAGAAGCAATGTGCTTAGATACAGGAACATTTTCTTAATTGTATATAACTTTGGTATAACTAATATTGTCCAATGTGATGTCTCCCCCCCTCCCCCCAACAGTGCCTCCAGGGATTGTTGGAGAGAATAAATTGGAAGATGTGAAAGTGAAAGAGAAACACAGTGTTACATTAGCATGTGAAGTGATAGGTAAGGCTGTACAAGGTCACCGTATCTTTGTTGTTCAAACAAAACACCAGTTTAGTGTTTATTGACTGCCTTTCTTGATTGTACACAATTTCTATATGCCATTGTTAATGAAGTATTTTTTTTTCACAATTCAACTTTCATGTCCATATTATGCTTTAACAATCCTTACAGAAAAGTCATATACAGTGTAAAAGAAAGAAAATTTCTCCTCCCACCAACAATATTCTGTAGAATTTAACAGAAAAAATCTATCACGTTATAAAATTCTCTAAAACTATAGAATGTATATTTTAGAAAACCTTCCTGAAAGGTAAATTTAAAAAAGATACATGAAAATGTTTGGGTTTCTTTTTCTTGTTTAGAAATGTGGCATGTTTTAGTGGTAACTGTAATTAATATGTTACAAATACTTTTATTAAGGGAATCCGGTACCACAGATTATGTGGGTAAAAGATGGGCATCCTCTCGTTGAAGATGAAGAACACCAAATTCTGTCTAGTGGACGTTTTCTTCAAATTACAAATGCTCAGGTGGCTGACACAGGAAGATACACATGTATTGCTTCTAATACGGCTGGTGACAAGAGCAAAAGTTACAGTCTTAATGTACTTGGTAAGATAGTTGATTGACAAAAGTTAATCCTGTATAAATGTATAATTAATAAATAGTAACATGCCAAATCTATCTTTTAGTAATTATGCATTAGAAAATGGTAATCTGTCTACCTGGAGAAGATAGTACATTTGTTGTCTTGTTGTGGTTAAGAAAAGAATATATTCAGGACACAATTCAAGTTGCATGTCAGGAAAACAAACTTCTCAGACCATCTAGTCTTAATTTTTGATTCTGATGGTTATTAGTTTAATTTTCATCTCATTTTCTAGCCCTCTCAGTTATCAGTGGCTTTTGGCACAATTTTATGGTAGGTCCGCTGAACCTTAGTCAAAGCAGTCGTTGCCAGGTGTTGGGATCACATGACCAGCCTTTTGCTAAGGCTCATTTTACAGTGGCTATTTTAAAGGAAAAGATCCTGGAATGTTGGCTGTTTTGATTTCAGCAGTTGGAGTTTGAGCTTGTTCTAGGCTCAATGTCTAGTGACAGACATTTCACATTAACTGGTTTAAGTGAACAGAAACTGGTTTAAACCTGTTACAGAACAGACGTTCAGTGCACATAAACCAGTTTGAAATGGCTGAAACTGGTTTGAGATAAACCTGGTTGAACGTAGTATCAGACTTAACTAATTTGGCTCAAACCAGTTTATCCAATGTGTGTCCCAGACCCCTTCCTGGTTTTACTTAAATCAGAGTCCCCCAGCATTCCAGATGCTTTGCAGCCTTGGGCAGGGCTCTCTGCTCTGGAGCAGGACTGGAACCTTCCCTCTGCTACCTGGCTGGAACTCCAGTGGAGACTGCAGACACAGTGGTGTCTGCCTGACTTCTCCTTGCTCCACCCCTCACTATGTACATTCATATAATTCATATATACCTAGCAGTAATATGTACCTGCTCATTCAAACCTAGAACTATGTTTCTAGACTAGACATTGTCCTCGATTTGCAGTAATACCAGCATTTCCCTTAAATGTCCATTAAAAGAAAACGTATTGTGGACTTGTATTGCTTTTCACGATGGTCAGTTCCCTGCTGCTAATCACCTTGTTGCTTCCCAGTGTCTCCAACCATTGCTGGAGCAGACAGTAATGGCAACGCAGAAGATGTCACTGTTATCTTGAATAACCCCACATCCCTGGTTTGTGAAGCTTATTCATACCCTCCAGCTACCATTACCTGGCTAAAAGATGGAGTTCCTTTAGAATCAAACCGAAGCATCCGGATTTTGCCTGGTACTTATTTTTTATCTAAAAAAGTTAATGTTTTATTACATATCAAATTTCATATGCATAAATCAAAGTTATTATTTGTAATAATAGCATTATTTTGTACTTCTGGAGAAATTTCAACCCCAGATTCAAAGCTGTTTGTTAGCTCTCAAACAACTAGTTCATTAATTGATTCTATATACTTAGGTAATATTTTCCTTTTTGCTCTATAAAGCTATGTCACTGTAAATTTTTCTTGTTTTACCTTCTAAACTGAATTACTACCTGATAACAGTGCATTTAATTACATGGTAACTTCAAAGTTATCCTTACTGCTACTACCTTTTTATAAACTTGTAGTTTATGCATTGTACTATTATATTATATTCCTTTTAAAAGGGCATGGATTGCCATGGCTGTATAAGGTTAAATTTCCAGTTTACTGGCTTACTTAAGTTTGCAAAATTTGCTGGTGGTTTATTTATACATATGAATCTAGTCATATACCATTGCTATCAATTAGGACCCAAAAATAGATGTGCCTACAAACTTCATGAGCAGAATTAAGGAAGTCTGGTAAAAAGATGGCCTATAGAATGCTGTTAGCTCTACAGCTTTAAACAAAAATAACGGGAGTGTTTTAAAAATGAAAGACCATTAGTGAAGAGAAGCTATTTGGTATCTGGACATGAAAGGACTTCCAAGGGGAACAACTTCTAAGAATGCTGGCCTCAAAGAAATTTCCGTCAATTAAAATTGTGACTCATCTCTAAGAAGTCAGTCAGTAGAAATTCCAAGTAAAAATGAATTTGTGGGTGGGAAACTGAATTACAGCAAAGTGTACAAGCTGTTTGAGTTACCTTCATGTATGAAGGCTTAAAGCCTAATAATTCGGTCATGCTCGCACATATTTCACAGAAAGCTTTTAACTTTTATCTGTGTTTCACAAATAATTAGGATAGCCTCCTTCATCTGAAGAGCTGTGCTGCAGCTAAATTTAAGTAATGCAATGCTTTGAATCCAGCTTTCCATGTAAAATTAGTTAATTTTTACTTTAAACAGTTGCGCTTCACCTTCTCTTCTCTGAACTAAGCAAAGAACCCTAGATTACTGTGACCAGGATCTATTTTAAGGAGCCTAACTCCTGTTGTTTTCCATGGAGCTCAAGTGTCTAAAATACCTGTGAGGAGCCAGGCCTTTCTATCCAGAAATACTTTAATATATCTCAATGGAACTGTAATTTATATCTAATCAAGGGGCCAGTGATCCTCATGTGCTAAGAGTTTATATTGTGTTAGTACTCACAGTCACATCCACATTTAAAATATGTATATTTCTTTTCATTGAGGTTCGTGTGGATTGCACATGCACATCTGAAGGCAGAATTTAGGATAGAAAGCATGATTGCAGAGAGCAATAATAACCTGACTAGCTAGCAAGACTATGGTTCTAATATATTTTATAACAATCTCTTTTTACAGGAGGTCGAACCCTGCAAATTCTAAATGCACAGGAGGACAATGCTGGTAAATATACTTGCATAGCTACAAATGAAGCTGGGGAAACACTGAAACACTATGAAGTAAAAGTCTTCAGTAAGTTCATGAAAATAATGTAATAAACTTTCTTTTTCTCTTTTTCTTCCGTTCTGTCTTTGCATTTTTAGCCATTGTGCTGCTCACTAGGTCATTTCTGAAGCAGCAAATATTTACTCTGTCCAGCTACTATTTACCTTAATTGATCAACAAATGCCAACTTCCTTCATTGTTGAAAGGCATCAGGATCATTTGTATGACATCATTTATCAGCATTCATTTGGATGCACAGGCTTTGCATAACATTGGGGAAAGCATAGAAGAGACGAAACACTAAAGTTTCAACTGAAATGTTTTACTTAGGACTGTCAAGTCATATGGACACTGCACAGCTGGAGAACTGTAAAATCTCTTGGGTACTGGGGTTTTAAAAAATAGAGCCTGTTATCTAATGGAAAGTTTTTACATGAAGGAGGTAAAACCAGATACTGTTTTTATATTATGCAGTAAAATACCATATGTAGAAAATAGCATACACAACCTCCACAGTCCTGGTTCCCTGTCAGCACTTACAATTCTTTAATTGTTCCTTATTACTGTGGTTCAGAATTCCTGGTAAACATACCGGTACTTGTATGTCAGGCTTTGGGGGCTAATATTTTAAGTTTCCCACCCTATTTTAACATGGAGCCTCTCTGGCTAGAGGCCTCAGTCAAGTATGGTTTCCCATCTCTGATTTATTTGTTAATGCTTTCATCTGAAATGGAGTTTGGGCTATTCCAGCTGTGTTGTAAGTGCAATTTTATCTGAATTGTAGTACAGCCTAGATTTCTCAGTCTGGATTGTAACCCTGTGAAAAAATAGACCCAGGGAACTTACTGTCCACCTATAAGTGCATAATTTCAAATGACCTGCAACTAATCTCTTAAAAAATATTTGCTATGTGGGAAATGTCCTAATTTTTGTGTTTTGCTTTGAATTGGAATGAAAGCAGTTTTGAAATGTCAGGGTTTTCCATAAAGTAGAAATTCTGAGTTTTGACTGTCAATACTGTTTAGGGCAGGGGTGGGAAATTATTTGGGCCCATGATAGGGAGTTTTGCTTAGTTGTTGTATGCTGAGTCGGACCCCGCCCTGCCCCAACGCCCCGTGCACAACAGCTCACCAAAACTCCCTATTTGGGATGGGACCATGGGTGGGTGAGGAGTGATGTTCAGGAGCATGATGGGTGGGCAAAGCCAGGGTCGTGGGGCCATGACAGCAAAAGGCCAAGGCCGGGACAGTGACATGATCCACTGCCCACATGCCCCTGTGATGGGCACTGGCTCCGTGGACAGGGGCATTTAGGGAGCAGATTAAAGTTCTGCCCTGGTCCTGGTCCCACACTGTCACTGCACCAAGATCCCAGCCCCAGATGTAGCTCCCCACCTGGTCATGTGCCCCTCCCATCCACCTGGCCATGCGCCCTGCCTGTGCTGCTCTTGGCCTGTCTCCATGGAAACCCTGGGTACGTGGGGCAGTGACAGCGCAGGATCGTGCCGGGGCAGAGCCACAATCTGCTCTCCACATGTCCCTGCTGGCAGAACTGAGGCACTGCCCTGGCCCCAGCAGTGACAGTGTGGGGCCTGGACAGAGCCATGATCCACTCCCACCCTTGCTCGTGGAACCCATGCCCATTGCAGGGGTGTATGGGCAGCAGATCGTGGTTCTGTTGGCATCACGCTGTCACTTTCCCAAGAACCTGGGGTCTCCGCAACCCTGCCCGCCCATCTAGCTCCTGGACACCATTCCTCACCCACCCATGTCCCCATTCCAGCACCCAGCTGAGCACTCTGCCGTATGGGTCCTGGCCCTGGTGGTGGGTGCAGTGCAGATGGGCCAAGGTGTACAATCAGCAGGACTGAGTCTGGCAATGAAAGCCCTAAGGAACTGTCTCCACCTGGGCTGCTGGGAAATGGTGTCCGGCCATTGTGTCACCTCAGCCCTGCTGCATGGGTGGTGGAACCAGTCACATGCTCCCCAGCCTGGGCTGCCTTCTGCACCTGGATTGGGTGGGACTGAGGGACCCACCATGAGCTGGACAAAGTCCCTTGGTGGGCTGGATCTGGCCTGTGGGCTGTATTTTGTGCATCCCTGAGTTACGGATTTAAAATCCTAATGTTAGACAAATGTTTTTGAAAATGTTGCCTGTAATTTGTATTGTCTTTTATTAAGTAAGCACACAACATTAAAGAGCATGCTTATAAAGTCCACTACATGGTAGAATGGGATAAGGAAAGTCTTAGTCAAGTACAGGTGCTCAAAAGAAGTTAAGTGCTGCTGCTTAATAACCTGCTCTGAGAACAGAGATTACACAGGAATGTATCAGTTTTGCTGGAGGTAATCATATTGGGTTTTCCCATGTCTATTTTATTTTTAAATGCTACATACAATATGAATTCAATTTAGGAAAGTGCCTTCCAATTCCTTTATTTTTGTGCAGTTCCACCCACCATTAATAAAGGGGATATCTCAGGGATGGGTCTCTCCCCTAAAGAAGTGAAGATCAAAGTAAATAACAGCCTTACTTTGGAGTGTGAAGCTC
>NW_005842087.1:2145921-2151211 GCF_000455745.1 Alligator sinensis | reverse complement strand
CCTGCTGCTTCCATCAGCTGGTACAAGGATGGACAGGCCAGTCACACACTTAATTCTTTTTATGAATGATTGTCTTGCAGAACCTGTTGAATACTTATTACCATTATTAATAAACATGTGCATAATGCATAGACTTAAAACTCCTGAGATTTGCATCAGGGATCCAGAGCTTACTTCTAGCTATCCTCCCTTCATTTAACAGGCAGTGGTATCACCCCACAATTTTACCAGTCTTAGAACTAGGACAGATCTCTCTACATCAACATCCCTGCTGCTCCCATTGAATGTTTGGGAATGCATCTGAGATAGATTTCATAGGCCTAGAGGGGACCTCGCAAGATCATTTGGTCCAGCCCCCTGTCCAAGGGGCAGGAAGTCAGCTGGGTTCAGATGACCCCAGCAAGATAATTATCCAAATGTATCTTGAACGTGTCCAGAGTACATGCTTGCACTGCTTTTGGGGGGAGTCTATTCCAGACTCTGGAGACTCGGACAGTAAACAAGTTTTTCCTTATGTAAAATGTTCTTTCACCAGTTTGTGACCATTGGACCTTGGAGAGCCCTGGTGAACAGACGTTTTCCCAGATCCTGATGTACACCCTTGATATACTTATAAGTTGTCACCAAGTTCCCCCTGAGCCTGCACTTTTCCAACCTGAAGAGTCCCATGCCTCTCAGCTTCTCCTCATAAGGCCTGCTTTCTTGACCTCCGATCATGCATGTGGCTCTCCTCTGGACTCTCTCAAGCTTCTCCACGTCCTTTTTAAAGTGTGGAACCCAGAATTGGATGCAGTCCTCCAGTTGCGGCTTCACCGAACGTTCCATCAGCCTCTTCTCATAAGTCATATGTCCCAGTCCCCTCACCATTTTTGTTGCCCTCCGCAGGACTCTCTCCAATTTGTCCGCATCCTTTCTGTAGTAGGGGCACCAAAACTGGACACAGTAATCCAGATGTGGCTTAAGCAGTGCCAAATAGAGACTCACTCCCTTCTATCTGCTGACAATGCTCCTATGAATGCAGCCCAGTAGACTGTTAGCCTTCTTCAGAACAAGGGCACACTGTTGGCTCATATTCAGTTTACAGTCAACTGTAGCCACCAGATCCTTTTCTGCAGAGCTGCTGCTTAGCCAGTTGGTCCCCAGTGTGTAGTGATGCATGGGATTATTCTGCGCTAAGTGCAGGACTCTGCATTTGTCCTTGAATCTCATGATATTTCTTTTGGCCCAATCCTCCAATTTTTCGAGGTCTCTCTGAATCCTAGCCTTACCCTCCAGCATACCTACTACTTCCCACAGCATGGTGTCATCTGCAGACTTGCTGAGGGTGCACTGTATCCCATCGTCTAGGTCACTGATGAAAATATTGAACAAAACTGGCCCCATGACCAACCTCTGGAGAACTCCACTTGATACTGGCTGCCAACTAGACATCAAGCCATTGACTACTACCCTCTGAACCTGATGATCCAGCCAGTTTTCTATTCACCCTACAGACCATTCATCCAACCTGTATTTCCTTAGCTTGCTTCTGAGAAAGGTGTGGAAGACCAAATCAAAAACCTTACTAAAGTCAAGGTATATCACATTCACTAGTCTCCCTGCATCCTCAGAATGCAATCAGGTTGGTCAGGCATTATTTGCCCTTGGTGAAGCCATACTGACTGTTCCTAATTACCTTCTTTTCCTCCAAGTGCTTAGAAATAGATTCCTTGAGGACTTGCTCCATGATTTTTCCAGGGAATGAGTTGAGGCTGGCTAGTCTGTAGTTCCCTAGATCCTTCTTCTTCCCTTTCTTAAAGATGGGCACTATATTTGTCCTTTTCCAATTGTCTGGGACCTCTCCTGATCACCATGAGTTTTCAAAGATGATAGCCAGTGGCTCTGCAGGCACATCAACCAACTCCCTCAGCACCCTCAGGTGCATCCCATTCAACCCATGGATTTATACACATCCAGCTTTTTTAAATAGTCCCTAATTTGTTCTTTTCCCACTGTTGGCTTCTCACCTTCTTCCCCAAACTATGCTTCCAAGTGCAGTAGTCTGGGGGCTGACTTTTCCTGTGAAGACTTTGCTGAAAAGGGCATTGAGTACGTCAGCCTTTTCCACATCATCTGTGACTAGGTTCCCTCCCTCTTTTAGTAAAGGACCCACACTTTTCCTGATCCTCCTCTTGTTGCCGACATAATTGTAGAAACCCTTCTTGTTACCTTTCATGTCCCTTGCTAGCTGCAACTCCAATTGTGCTTTGGCCTTCCTGATTATATCCCGCATGCTCAAACAGTCGTCTTGTACTCCTCCCTAGCTGTTTGTCCACGTTGCTACTTTTTATAAGCTTCCTTTTTGTGTTTTAGCTGAATAAATAGTTCCCTGCTAAGCCAAGCTGGTCTTCTTCCATATTTGCTAGTCTTCCTTCACATTGGGATCGTTTGTTTCTGTACCCTCAGTAGGGTTACTTTATAATACAGCCAGCTCTCCTGGATACTCTTCCCCCTCCAACTGGCCTCCCAGGGGATCCTGCCCATCAGTTCCCTGAATGAGTCAAAGTCTGCTTTTCTAAAGTCCAAGGTCCATATTCTGCTGCTTTTCCTCAGGATCCTGACCTCAATCATCTTGTGGTTGCTGATGCCCAAGTTGCCATCCACTATTACATTCTCCACCAATTCTTCCCATTTTGTGAGCAGCAGGTCAGGAAAAGCATGGCCCCTAATTAACCTCTCACACCAGGAAGTTATCCCCCAACACTCTCCAAAAACTTCATGGATTGTCTGTGCACTGCTGTATTGCTTTCCCAGCAGATGTCAGGGCCTGTGAACCAGGGTCTGTGATTGGGAAACTCCTGCTAGCCTTTTGAAGAAATCCTCATCCACAACATCCACCTGGTCTGATGGTCTATAGCAGACACCCACCAAGACATCACCCATGTTGCTATCCCCTCTGATGTTAACCCAGAGACTTTCGGCAGGCCTAGTTCCAGTTACATATTGGAGCTCTGAGCAATCACATGGCTCTTTTGCATAAAGTGCAACTTCTCCTTTTCTCCCCTTCCTGTCTTTTCTGAACATTTTATACCCACCCATGCCAGTGCCCCAGTTATGCAAACTATCCCACCAAGTCTTTGTTATTCCAATCATGTCATAGTGGACTTCCAGTTCTTCCTGCTTGTTTCCCAGGCTCTGTGCATTTGTGTACAGGCACCTGAGGTAACTAGCTGATCTCCATCCTTTCTCAGGAAAAATGGGAATGGCTCCACTGTTGCTCCCTCCTGCTTGCACTTCCTCCAGGTCGCTGACTTCCCCACTTACTTCAGGGCTTTGGTCTCCATCCCCTAGCGAACCTAGTTTAAAGCCCTCCTCACTAATTTAGTGAGCCAGTCTGCTCTTCCTTCTCTTCAGTTTCATGGTTGGTAGGGTTGGAGGGGACCTGAGCAAATCATCAAGCCCGACCCCCTACTATGGCAGGAAAGAGTACTGGGGTCAAATGACCCCCGGCCAGGTGTTCATCCAGCCTCCTTTTAAAGACCCCTAAGGTAGGAGCCAGCACCACTTCTCTTGGAAGTTGGTTCGAGATCCTAGCTGCCCTGACAGTGAAGTAGTGCCTCCTGATATCTAGCCTGAATCTACCCTCTGCTAGCTTGTGATCGCTATTTCTTGTCACTCCTGGGAGTGCTCGGGGGAACAGGGACTCCCCCAATGCCTGCTGGTCCCCCCTGACTAGTTTGTAAACAGCCACTAGATCTCCCCTCAGCCTTCTCTTGTGGAGGCTGAACAGGTTCAGGTCCCTTAGCCTCTCCTCTTCATCAGGTGGATCCTGTCTCTTCCTAGCAATCATTCTTGGAACAACAGCCCTTGGTGAAATAAGCCAAAGCCTTGTTGGCAACACCATCTGCACAGCCATGCATTAATCTTCAGGATACGTTCCCTCCCCCCGGGCCCTTCCCCTTGACCAGTCAGAAGACTGTGTCTATAAATACAAAGTATCATCGCTAAGTTGTCTATTTGGAAAAGATAGTAGATATTTTTGTCTTTGTTAAAAAACAACTTATTTCCCTAAACCGCTCCTTTCTAATTAACTTACTGTGCTACATGTTATCACTTGTGTTTCTTTGCACTGCCATTATGCATTGTGTGTAATATGACTTTTGCCTGCCTGCTAGCCCATAGGAACTCTATGGGCTGGTCTCCAACTACAAATTCTGGGATATGGGAATCAAGGCTGCCAAGTGATTCTAGGAAGTCCTTAGCACCACAGGAGATCAGGGTTGGTTATTTCTAAAAATAGTCATAATAGAAATATTATTCTGTGTTACTCTTGGCAAATCATACCAAAGAGGTGATTTAAAAAATGCACCCCCCCCAACCATTCTCTCTTTGCCACATGACCAAGTATTTGAGAGTGGTTGTAATTCCACAGGAATATTAAAATAAAAGGGCCATAACATCCAACTACTTTCCTGATATTTGGGAGTTCAAGTATGTATGTAATACTTATGGATTTTTAAAATTAAATCACAGCCTATTACACCAGATGCTCATATTACTATCCAAGCTGGTGGCCGTAGTCTGCAGATAAAGGAGGCTCAAGTATCAGATACTGGGCGCTATACCTGTGTGGCATCTAACATTGCTGGAGAGGATGAAATGGAATTTGATGTGCACATACAAGGTAAGGAGGGAAGCAAAGCTGAAATAATAGATGTTTTTCTCTTTTGTCAATATTTGTTTTGGATCATAGGAATTGTTTATTCTTCCATCCTCTGGACTAATAAAGACATGTACTTACATGTTGAAATTAGCACATGCTAACTCTAAGAAATGTTAGGTGTTGTTAAAGTTAGCATGTGCCCTGAGCCATTGCATGTTAAGGGTTAATACCTTCTCTAATGCACCAGCCAGAGGGGGGCAGGCATGACGCTTATTGCGGGCAGTATGGACCCAATCCAGGCCCATCCACAGCTTCCTGACAGCTCCCTGTCCCCCTGCATTGCTCACCCATCCCCACTTCTGCAACTGCCTAGCAGCTCCCTCCCACCCAATTCCCCCTTTCCCCCATCCCCTATTCCACTTCCCCATGCCCCCCTTCCTCTGCCCCCTTCCCCTTTCTCCTGCCACCCCTTCCCTCTTCCCCTTGCAAAAAATGTTAGGATTAAGTAGGTGAACTAACTTAGGTTGGGAACTGGTTAACTTGATCCAGTATCTATCTGGTTACCCTGACCTAGTTCAGTCATTTGCCTCAGCCCCAGGGCTGCACTTTTCCTCCCCTCCCAACCCTGAATGGGCTATTTTGAGCCCA
>NW_005842087.1:2142620-2145890 GCF_000455745.1 Alligator sinensis | reverse complement strand
CCTCCCGAATCACTTGCATCAGGTTTTCTGTCTGGATTCTGACACTGGCAGACACCTCTACATGCCACTCCTGGTCTGCGATCACATGGATTAAAGCAAGCTGTGTGCTTGTAGACCGGGTGCAGCAAACATATATACACACCTTAAAGCATCTACTGATACCACTGTTGAAGATAGGATGCTGGGCTAGATAGACCATTGGTCTGACCCTATATGGTACTTCTTACATTCTTATATTCTAGAAATATAATTTAAGGAAGATAAGTGTAAAATTTCTCCAGTTATAGATCAGGAAATTGAGGCACAGGCAGGTAAATGGCTTGTACAAGAGCTGCATTCAGAAATGAAAGGTCTTCATCTGTTCTTGAGACTTGGGACTTTCATGGCTGTTGCAATGGGGACTAATTTAGGATGCTTAATTAGTCACGTAGCTCTAAGTGCTATTTAAGAAGTCCAGTACTGTATCTTTTTGTTCCTGGATTTTTAAAATATCTATTTCTATTGTAAAACATTAACATAAGCTTTCTTTTTTTCTGAGCATAGTTCCTCCTAGTTTCCGAAAACTACATGGAGAGTGGCAAGCTGGTAACATTGTGGATATTGGCAGAGGTGGAGAAACCAAAGATGTTATACTCAACAATCCCCTTTCTCTTTACTGTGAAACCAATGCTGTTCCACCTCCTGTTCTCACATGGTACAAAGATGGCTACCCTTTGACCTCCAGTGATAAAGTACTAATATTACCAGGTGAGTAGTTTCACAAATCACCTCATGATTTATAGTGCTTAGAACATGTACATAATAGTATTTTTCATCTTCAAAACCATTAATGTATTATTAATTTTGAACAAAATACATCCTTAATTATCCTTTTTGCTTCATTAGAAATTTTTATTTTGAATGTCCAGACCTGCATGTGTTTTTACATTCTCTTTCCTTAAAAAATAGAAACATATAACTCAGGCCTTTCTAACAACTGAGTAGCTGGGGGCCATAGGCTCTCCTATGGAGTGCCCTTCCCTCGCTGCACTGCACCAACACCTCCATGCCACATGGGGTGCTCAGTGCAGAGTCTCCTTCAAGACTCTCTGTGAGCTTCAGTGTACACTTCCTTATCAAACCATCATGGCCCCATGCACAACCCTTTAATGTGGAACTTTTGCTCCATGTGTCAGTAACAGAGAGCGTTTTCTGCAGTTTGGGAATCCCAGGTACATGTGCACCCCCTGTGCATGGCGGTGCACCCCCTGCAAAAAGGCACCAACAACATTGTCAGTGGTGCCTACAGGTGGTCACCACTCACCATCCCTGATCACCAGTCCATGATTGCCCTTGACTGCTGCCGACACTGCTGGTGGTGCCTGCGGGTGGTTGCTGACCTGTGGTCAGCACTCACTGTCCCCCCACTCCTCCCCCCGCCACTGCCAACAGTGCCGGTGGCATCTGCAGGAGCTCCCTGCTCCCTGCTGATTGGTTCCTGCCACCACCAGTGCAGCCGTGCCCCCCCAGCCTCAGAGATCATGCGCCATTCATAGGGAATCCATTGCAGAACTATGTAGATGCCATATAGACTTAGGCTAAGTCCACACATTCAAAAATTCCAAATCAGAATTGATTCAATCTTTGCATGTCAGTCTAACCTGTGTACATTGAACCAATTTGCAAGACTTTTGATTCCAGAAATGCAGCCCCATGCCTGTAGTGGTTCACACCAGAAGTCGGGGTGCTAGAGAGAGCTGTCCTTTCCTTTCCACAGTGGCCAAGGGAAGCTGAGTTGAGGGAGGGGGCATGGCCAGGCCCCAGCAGGCCTGAGTATGATTTAAACCCCACCCTGCAGGGACTCCAGCCTAGGTGTGCCTGGATGGGGAGTGGAGAAGGAGCCTTTGCCAGGCTTTTTGTGGGGAGGGAATGTGGCCAGACCCTGGGCCCCAGCTGGCAGTGAGAGTGGGGGCATGGCCAGACCCCCACCCCCACCCCATGGAGGAGGGGGAGAGCCCTGCCTGCCACAGTGGCTCTGTGGCGGGCCAGTAGGGGGTGCTTCTGTGCTGAGCCACCCACCTCACTGTGCCCGACCACCTTCCAGGTGGTCTCCCTGGGGGCACCTCCCCGGCCAACCCCCTTCCTGGAGCACACCTGCTAGCCTGGGGGTAGAGCTGCCACCACCCAGGGACAGGCTTGATTCTGGCACTGTGCCCCCTGGGAAACACAGGCGTAGTAGCCCTCGAGGGTACTTGATTCACTTCAAGAACTTGGGGTGTTTCCCTCAGTTGGAAGCACAAGTAGTGGTCTCCCTTAGTCAGCCAAACCAAGGGGACCCCAAGGCATAATCTCAACCCACTCCCAATAAGTCTTCCTCGCTAGGTACAAAGGAGAACTTTATTGGTTACAAGGAGTAGGTTTGGATTAGGGTACAGAGTTGAGTAGTATCAGAGAAATCCCATATTGCAAACAGGGTGGCTGGAGGAGACTTTGATCATGCATCTGAGTTACTGCAAGCTATATCTCTAGTTAGATCTCAGGTAGCTTACTCACAAGTATCATCCAGAGGCAGGTGGAGATTCCCTCTGGAGGCAGGCAGTTCCTTGATCATGAGTTTTGAGAGAGAGAGCAAGTTTCAGATGGTCCACCTCTTCTCTCTCTCTGAGTCTTCCTCATGGCTGCTGCCTCTTCCTCCTGGGTGGTCCATAACTTATATAACCCGTATGGCCTCATTTACCTGGTCCAATGGAGGCCAGCACCTATTGGCTGTCAGCCAACCAATCTGAAATGCATCACTGGTTGCTGGGCAGACTGACAGTCTCTAGCCTACCAGGGAGCCCAAGCCCCTCACCCAGGGAGGTGAGGCCAGTCACGTAGACAGAGGGAGCAGGTTTCCCCCCTCCCTCAGGAATGTATCCAGCTCAGGTTACCTAAAGAGATAGGGTAAGGTGTGTACCCTCTGCAGGGCCCATACAAACCAAATTGTCACAGAGCAGAGTTTTTGGGGAGAAACAGAGGTAGCCTTCTGCTATAGCTCTATGACAGCCCAGCCTGGACATGGTGAGCCAGGAGTGCAGTTTTTCCCCCTCTGCCCCACAGTGGGGCCCAGCACTGTGCCCTAAGCCCCAAGGTAGCACCACACAGAACAATCCCCCCACCCCCACCCCACAGTGGGAGAAGGAGGAGGAGGGGGAGAGCCCTGGCCCAGGCCAGCCCTTATTCATAGATTCATAGATTCATAGATGTTAGGGTCGGAAGGGACCTCAATAGATCATCGAGTCCGACCCCCTG
>NW_005842087.1:2129703-2142575 GCF_000455745.1 Alligator sinensis | reverse complement strand
AACCTCCTCTTGAAGACCCCCAGGGTAGGGGAGAGCACCACCTCCCTTGGGAGCCCGTTCCAGACCTTGGCCACTTGAACTGTGAAGAAGTTCTTTCTAATGTCCAATCTAAATCTGCTCTCTGCTAGCTTGTGGCCATTATTTCTTGTAACCCCTGGGGGTGTCTTGGTGAATAAATACTCACCAATTCCCTTCTGTGCCCCCGTGATGAACTTATAGGCAGCCACAAGGTCGCCTCTCAACCTTCTCTTGCAGAGGCTGAAAAGGTCCAGTTTCTCTAGTCTCTCCTCGTAGGGCTTGGTCTGTAGGCCCTTAACCATACGAGTGGCCCTTCTCTGGACCCTCTCCAGGTTATCCGCATCCTTCTTGAAGTGTGGCGCCCAGAATTGCACGCAGTACTCCAACTGCGGTCTGACCAGCGCCCGATAGAGGGGAAGTATCACCTCCTTGGACCTATTCGTCATGCATCTTCTGATGCACGATAAAGTGCCATTGGCTTTTTTGATGGCTTCGTCACACTGACGGATCATGTTCATCTATCCACCTTTACCTGATGGAGGAAACTCGGTGCAGGTTAAGAAGCTGCACCCCAGCCGGAAGAAGCCCTCACACTTGATCAATCCTGCATTCGAGGAATTATCTATGCAAGACTAAGAGAGAAAATCTTTACTCCTCGTTGGTCCAGTCCCAGTGCCAGGAGCAAACTCCTCTCACCAAAAAGCCCTTGGGCTTCAAGGATGTAACAACAGCCCTTTAGCCACTTCATCAGACAGCAAAACTCAAGTAGAGACAGAGGAGCTGGTGTCCTAGGACAGTTAAGGCCACCTAGTCAGCTTGGACCCCATAAAGCCAATAAAGGCAATGACATGGGCCATGTGTAATCCCTGCCAGGATGGATCTCATTCCTGGTTTATACTAGCACAACCTGGAGTTTCCCACCTTTCCTCAAATGCCACTTTTTACAAAGTCAATGGGAGCATGGCCTGAGTAACACCTGCAGGATTAGCCTTATTCATGGTGGTTACAGGCTACACCGAGAGACGGCAGCATCTCCATCCTTGCAGATTTTCAACATCAAGGACTGGGGTGATTTAGGCAGGGATGGGGTTGGACTAGATGACTTGCCAGTCTGTGTCGGTCCTTCTGGATGTCTCTATTTTCTGTGCTCTGTTACTTTGCTGAGCCGCTTTGAGGCTAGCCAACAAAACCACGGGGCGTTCACACCCGGCACAGTGCCCACTAGAAGCAGGCTCTGTGCCTGGCTCTCCACGGCCTTGCATCCAGTCTTGTCTGCACACAGTCCATCGACTGACACCGATTCATGCCCCCCAGGGCTCTACTGGTCTCTGTGAAGCGACACTAGTCTGGCGCCTTGCTGCTGCCTCTCTACAACCCCAGTGAGAGACTTGTCGTGCCCCTCGCTTAGGAACACTGAGGCAAAGAACTCGTTGAGGAGTTCAGCCTTGTCCCCTCTGTCCGTCACCATTTGTTTCTGCCCATTTAGCAGGGGTCCTATTCCTCCCTGGGCCTTCCTTTTACTCCCTATATATCTAAAAAACAATTTCTTGTTGTCCTTTACTTGGGACACCATCCTCAGCTCCATGGTAGCTTTGGCCCGTCTAACTGCCTCCCTACAAGCACGAGCAGAGGAGGTATATTCGTCTTTGGTGATCTCTCCCTGTTTCCACTTTTTATGTGCTCCCCTTTTGGCCCTTAGGTTGCCCTGGATTTCTCT
This sequence comes from Alligator sinensis, assembly GCF_000455745.1. Classification (NCBI taxonomy): domain Eukaryota; kingdom Metazoa; phylum Chordata; order Crocodylia; family Alligatoridae; genus Alligator; species Alligator sinensis. Next base: position 2,140,840 of record NW_005842087.1, on the reverse strand, counting down.
GGTCAGCCAGGGAATTTCTCTGGTCAGCCTAGCCACTGGCAGACCCTGGCTGTGGTCCCCCAGTGGGAGAGAGGAAGGAGGGGGGGAATAAACCCCTTCCCTGCCCCCTTTGCCTCAGGGGGCCATTCCAGGCTGGCATCTAGCCATGCCTCCACCCTTGCTCTGGCTAGAGAGCAGAGGGGCAGGGACAGACCTGTTCTTTGGAGCAGGCATCACAGCTCAGCCCAGGGCTCAATCAGTTAACTCTGATACTACATTCAACCAGGTTTATCTTAAACCAATTTCAGCCATTTTGAAATTGGTTTATGTGCTCTGAACTTATGTTCTGTTACAGGTTTAAATGAATTTCAGATTACTTAAACCGTTTTATGTGAAACGTCTGTCCCTAGCCTAATTGACTGTAGTATGCCTTGTAGACTAATTGAACGAGAGTTGCATGAACTTTCTGCATGACTTCAGATTGATTCAGACAGGTGTGGGTAAGGTAGGTGGATGGGAATGCCCTTCGTGCTCTTGTCATCTATTTGGAAGTCAGCCACATTCTGTCCCTAACATTTAGCCTCAAGCCTGAGCAACGAGGAAACCTTTCTAAACAAGTTAATGAAGTTATAGTTTAAATGAAGTAGCAGGTAAATAAGCAAAAGAGTATGCAACTCTGAACACTGGAAATGAAAGTTTCCAGTACAGTCGAGCTCAACAGAAGGCAAGAATTCTATATTTCTATTTACTTTCCTCAGTGGAGTGAATTTTATAGCTTTCCCTTAGCTCACTGAGAAAAGTTTCATTTCTTATGTTTGTGGCTGACACATGACTGAAGAATACATATTTCTTTCCACTGAATTAGCCTTCCCTAACATTTTAATGAACATGCTAAACTCCATGTAGAACCAACATGAGTCTAGATAAAGTAGCTAAGAAACAATTGCTAGTTTCTCCAGAACAGAAAAAAAAGACAAACCAGCATGCACATGCACACAGCTGTCATTAATAATTTTACTTCCACACATCTCCAGAGAAATGTGGTGTGTAAATGACCCAGACCTCTTGATTTTTTATTTAAATTTTGAATTCCTTTTCCCTTTAGGAGGCCGAGTGTTACAGATTTCGCGGGCTCAGGTGGAAGATGCTGGGAGATACACATGCGTGGCTGTAAACGAAGCTGGAGAAGATTCCATTCAATACGATGTCCGCGTGCTGTGTGAGCTATATCACTCTTACTGAGATCTATAGGAATTTTTTATTAGGGAAGAGTTGTGTACAGAGTGCTGCTAACTGTCCCCCTGATTCAGTTACAATTCCCAACCTGTCAGTCTGTTTGGTGCATGAGACTTCCCCTCTGTCGTCCTGGCAATAGTTCTCAGATACATCTCTGCTGCCCACTTCCTATTCATCTGTCCTCAAGCTAATATCCCAATACTCTTTTGAGTATTCCAAAGTCCAAGTTTGTGTGATTCATTCATATATAAGCTAGAAAATCTTTATGTACTGCTTTCTTTTCCTGTAAATCTACTGCGTGCTTTTATTCATAGGAACTTTCTTTATATACATACTGCCGCTGTATAAACACCCATTAGTTAGTAAGATGAAGGGAATGTCTTAAAAAATAATTTTTTTGTGATAGCTCTAAAATCTCCACTTCTCAGCAGTAAAATGAATTGTCCTCTCTCCTTTCCTCCATTATTGTATTAGTAGGTGCATTCCAACTTCAGTCCCTGGAGCTCTGTTGATTTATGTGAGCTGTCTTTTTCCTTGCATTTTCATCATCATTCACTAAACTTACTGTGAAGCTTTCTTTACCTTGGTCTGCAAATTCAGTATTTATTTGCAGCTCTGTCCCTCTGGGAATTTTGCAAATAAATCATGGTTTAGAAGGTGGTTAATAACAATATCCTTCTTTATATGCTGTATAGTGCCACCATCCATCAATGGAATGGATGGAGATCTTCCTGAAGAGGTCACTGTACTTGTGAGCAACACCATCGTATTGGAGTGTGTAGCAAATGGCAACCCTGCTCCAACCATAACCTGGCAAAAGGATGGCCAGCTCCTAGAAGAAGATGACCATCACATATTTTTATCCAGTGGAAGGATGTTACAGGTAGGGATTGAGTTTATTTTTTTTTCTTTTTTTGGTATAGTGTCTAAAAATAATAGAAAATCAATTCAGATAGATGAATCATTTCATGTAGTTCTTTGGTGCTTCTAAGTGAAAGGGTTTGATCTGGTTGATGATGGTTATCCTTTTTTACCCATAAACACAGTGATTAGGGCACCTGCCCAGCATATGATAGATGTAGGTTCAAATCCCTCTTCTGACTTGGGGAATTCAAACCGATATGATTCCATGCCAGGACACAGATCATACAGTATTCTCGGGTGAATCACCAAATCTTCCTGTTGAAAGCATTCCATTTTGTATACAATATTTAAATCTTCAGACTGAAAATGCAATGACTGGAATGCAAACATTCTCCCTCCTAGATGAGCGTCCTAACTTCTAGGCTGAAGTGTCATGCAGTCTCTCTGGCTCAGCAAACATTTATTCCATTATAAGAGAACTACCTTCATGAGGAGAGACTGAAGAGCAAGTAAGTTGCTCTAGGCCAGGGGTGGGCAATTATTTCAGGCAGAGGGCCACTTACCCAGTTTTAGCAAGCTGTCAAGAGCCACATGGGTAGTCTCACCCCTTGACAGGTGCCGTGCCCCCTGGTCATCATCTTGGAACTAATGTCCCAATGTCTTGGGACCAATGTCTCAGGGCCATCACTGGTGGGGCCCAGAGTGGGGCACAGACTGGCAGTGCTCTGTGCAGCCGAGCTGGGCTGCACCAGCAGGGAGAGCAGGGAGCTGGCCCAACTCCATAGAGCCCCACCAACTGGTATCCTGTACTCCTGCTGCCCTGCTCTGGGCCCTGCCAGCGCTAGCCCCGGATACTGGTGTGGGCCCCATGCACCTGCTCACTTCCAGTGCCCCCCACCCCTGCAGTACAGGCAGGGGGCAGTGTGCAGCCCTGACCCCCTGCTCCCTGGCAGGGAATGAGCTGGTGCTGAGTGCAGGGAAAAGCAGCCCCTCCCTTGCCCCGTGGTCGGCGCTCCCTGCTGCACCTGTGTGGGGCTGTCCTGAGCAGGCACAGGCAGCCCCACGTGGGCTGTGAGTGGCTGCAATGCGGGGCACCAGCCACAGGGCAGGCGAGGGCCCGCTTTTCCACCCCACTCAGCACCAGCTTGTAACCTGCCCCTGCCACCAGCCTGGGCCCTGTGCCTGCTCTGGGCTTGCTGGTTGGGGCTGCACATGGTGGCAGCAGCTGTGGCCCCCCAGCTTGCCGCACCGGGCACTGTTTGCCACAGCTGCCTCTGCATTGCCCAGTGCGTGAGCTCCAGGTGGGCAGCAGCAGCAAACACTGCCTGGCACAGCAAATGGGGGGGCTGCAGCTGCTGCTGCCGTGTGCAACCCTGACGGGCGAGTCCAGAGCTGGCATAGGGCCAAGGCTGGTAGTGGGGGTGGGTTACAAGCTGGTGCTGAGTGCAGGGGGGGAAAATCGGCCCCTTGCCCACCTGTGGCCAGTGCCTCGCATTGCAGTCTCTTACAGCCCACGTGGGGCTGCTTGTGCCTGCTCAGGGCAGCTCTGTGTGGGCTGCGAGTGGCTCCAGCAGGGAGCACCAACCATGGGGCAGGGGAGGGGCCACTTTTCCCTGGGCTCAGCTTTTCCCCGGGCTCCTTCCCTGTCTGTGGTCCTCCCCCCATCTCCCTTACCTGAGGTTCCAGTGCCAGTGCAGCCACATGGTCCCAGACCAGAAGCCCCTGCTGGGATTTCCGGCTGGGCAGGATGGGGCCAGGCAGCCCCTGCTGTTGCGGGAGCCCACTGGGCTTCCCCTGGGTCCTACTGTCCATGGTTCCTGTCATTTTTGACAGGAACCAAACACAGATAAATATTAATTTTCTAAATTTTTTAGGGGCCCTGCAGGATGGATAGAATGGCCTTGTGGGTCGGATGAGGCCCGTGGGCCATATTTTGCCTACCTCTGCTCTAGGCTGACCAGTTCATAACACTGTTACCATAGTTAAACCTGTAGTAATAAATCAATAAGTTGTCATTTTAATTGTTAATGAATCCATGTAATTGTTCTACTAAAGCTTCTTTTTTCCTCTTTAGATCTTAAATTCCCAAATAACAGATACAGGCAGGTATGTCTGTGTTGTGGAGAACATAGCAGGAAGTGCCAAAAAATATTTTAACCTTAATGTTCACGGTAAGATTACTAATTGCTAAATTGCTGGTTGTTCACATTTAAAATGAAGTCAATTAAAGCAGCATTATCACTCTTTTCTTCGGCAGTTGAAAGTAAACAATCTGTTGAGTCTGTATTAGTTGAGTCAATTGTCTGAAGATCAGGAAAGCAGAACCTAAACCTTGCTGATGGTTATCCTCAAGGATAATTAGAATATTATGAAGGTGATTATATATATATTATAGATATTATTACATTGTTATATTATTATATATATTAATAATATAATAATATATTATAATATAAGGATGATAGTTATTCTCAATGATTTCAGCAACATATCTCAGTATGTACTTGATTTTCTGCATGTTGGTTGTCCTTTTAAAATCAATGGGATTACACTGGTGCATAATGCTAGATGTATGCCACATACCTGGCTTAATAGAGGCATTGTGTGTCCTGGTATTTCCTGACTGCATGTCACTGCTCATGGGGGCACACTGCTGTGTTGTGCAGAGGCCCCAGTGCCAGGAAGGGTGCACCTGAACACGCACAAAGTCCCACAAGTACCCATGTCACAAGTTTTGCCTGCCTGTGGCCAGAGGTCTAGGGCCCCAGAGGCCAGATTCCTCCTGCACCTATCTCCTTGACAGCTGGCAGGCTTTGTGGCCACAGCAGGCCCTAGCAGGCTTGCAGTTTTCACCCCTCTGTGCCTTAACACACACACAGTATCATCTGTCATGAGTTTTGCTTGTCAGCAGTTTGAGGTGCAGTTTCCCAGAAATCCCTCCACCTATCAACTTGAAACTTGGTAGACTTCATGCCCTCAGAAGAGGCTATCATTCTGGCAAGTTTAATCTGAATCAGCCAAAAAGAACCAAGTTATAGATATTTCATTGATTCCCCATTATACCCTATGGCCGAATCTCTGAATCTCTCTGAATCAGCTCCAAATCTTTTCCAAATTGATTAGGCCAGATTGAATCAGAAAAGCAATTTGAATCTCTGAATTGGATCGGCTGAATCCAAATCGGCCGAATCTGAATTGAATAGTTGCCTATTCGCACGGGCCTACTTTCAGACTGTGGTGGTCCAAACTGAACCCATTAGGCCCAGCAGATTCTTCACTATCTTGCACCCCCTTTAGTCATTTCCATCTTTGCAAAGTAAATTTAACTGCCAACAGATCAGAATTTTCCATTTCTACTTGCGTTGGTTTTTTATGCTCATTTGTGTAGGAAAATGATTGCATCTTGTGCAAGGCCTCATGTATTAAAATGTCAAAACCATGAGCCAGATTCAGCAGTATGGCTTCTATTTACTGCTTCATGGCTACAAGGCATTTATAAGCCAGATTTTCTGACTATGACAGGTCAGCGGGAACATTACCAGTATGTGAAACCCGAAAATAGTTTAACATCAGAGTCTATTGTCATTGTTCAAAAATTCAGGATGCTGTGTGCACTCATGGCTGAGCCACTGAGGAGGCAGCCAAGAACAATCCTTTGCATTCTTTTCAGAGTTTCAGACACTAGATCTACAGAAGAAATATGGAATCCTGGACTTGGGCCTTAATGATTTAATTTTTTAAACTGCAAGCACAGAATGGACCAAATCTGAACAGTTTTGTCTTTGAACTTGTGATTTTTAGTCATACAAACACACCAGCTTCAGTTTTAAATGCAAAGGCCAAACTGTGGCCTATTTACATCTGAAAGAAGGAAACTTTGAGGGGTTCCTCAGTAATGAGAGAGAAAATGTTGAAGTAAGAACAGGAATAAAATAGAAAATGAGCAAAAAAATAGAAAATGAGTAGAGCTGTGCATTACAAAACTACACTCAAACTCAGCCTGCAATTGCCCTACGGAAGAAACGTCCTGAAAAATAGCTAACTTCCAAATTCCTGACATGTGAATCTGGAATTATATGCTTCCCCTTTCAGCCTCAGCTAGTTATCTTTGCCAGGCCCCCATGCAGGAATGAAAATGATGATTAAATTGGAATTGTAGAAAAAGGGGTGACAGCTGCATTGTCTTTAATAGCACTTGTTTTCAGGTGCTTGAGGAAAGCAAAGGATCAGTTCATGGATGTGAAAGATGTTTGTACTCAGTTCTTTGGCAGCACTCAGCTCAGCTTTGTTTTAAGTAAATCAAGGTCTTGGAGAGTTTTGGTTGCTGACACTGTGGTATGAACCATTAATGTATTTCTTGTTGCAGTTCCTCCAAGTGTAGTTGGTACTAATCCTGAGAATTTGACTGTGGTGGTGAATAATTTCATCTCTCTGACCTGTGAAGTCAATGGCTTTCCACCCCCTGATCTCAGCTGGCTCAAGAATGGAAAACCCATCAGTTTGAACAGTAATGCTCTCATTGTGCCTGGTGAGGAATCTCTGCTGTTTCTGTAACCTCTGGAGACTCTTCCTGCCCCTTTCTCTGGATATGTGAAACAACAAAATATGTGGCCAAATTTACCATGTGGTATAGTTTCATGCAGTGGAACTATACCAGTTATATGCTTGGTATAACAGGTTATTGTGTTTTAAAATATTTCATCATCGTGCATACTTTCCAGTAAAATCACTTAAAAAAAACAGAATCAAGCTGGAAGGTATTGAACAAAGTTTGTGTGGGGCAGACTGTTGAACAACTCATAGCATGGCCTCTATGATGTCACTGCAAGTGTTTATCAGTTAAAACCCTAGTCACTTTGATTTACCTTTCAAAGAAATCATGGGAGATTAAGACAGTCACTTAGTCAAGGGCCCAATCCAAATCCCATTTTTTTCTAGATGCAAAAAATTAACAAACTTGCCATTGACTTCTCTGAGAATTGGCATGGCCCATAAAAAATCTTTATTCCTGTGGAGGCCAGCTGATTCTCAGAGGCAAATCCAAGGGTTTGCTATGGGTACCTCTTTTTACATGCTGGAGAGAGATTGGCTGAGTATGCATTTTGATGGAGATGGGAAAGAATTGACTTGGCACTCGCTATATAACAGCAAAGATCCAAGCCTGTGGTTTATGTAAGGCAGGCAGATAGATGGCAAGAAGGACAGTTCGGAGAAAATTCTGGCTAGCTCTAGACAGCTAAGTAGCAAGGCCAAGACTGAGTTAGGAGGGAGGAAGCAGCAGTAGCTAGAAAGGAAGAGAGGGAAGAGAGACAGAAAAGTAGTATTCATGGACTAAGTTCCAGACTGAACACTCCTCTGAATACAGTGGAGTTTCACTCACGCAAAGCAGTAAGAGTTTGATAGCAAGTAGTAAGCAAGGATAGTGCACTGTTCTTTGGAATTTTATGCTAATCTAGCCTTAACCTGTAGTCTGTAGGAAATGTAGCTTTTAAAATATCATTTGACATTAATACAGTAGCCACAGTATAAATATAGAAGCTATTTTAGTCTCTCTCTGTTTGGTTCATTGTAGGTGGTCGGACTCTGCAGATTCCCCGGGCCAAACTATCAGATGGTGGTGAATACACTTGTATTGCCAGAAACCAAGCTGGGGAAAGCAAGAAGAGGAGTTTCCTTACTGTTTATGGTTTGTCTTCACCATTATTTTAAATAGTGCCTGTGGCTATAAAAATGGGAATGTTTGCTTAGTTTCTTATCATCATACCCTAAAACAAAGATGAAATAACTCTCTCCAATTTTCTCCAGTCCCACCAAGTATTAAAGACCACACCGGGGCATCCTTTGCAGTGGTGAATGTGAGAGTAGGAGCCCTAGTGGCACTGGAGTGCGAGTCCAATGCTGTCCCACCACCGATCATCACTTGGTACAAGAATGGACGCATGATCACAGAGTCAGAAAATATGGAGATCTTAGGAGATGGACAAATGCTACAGATCAAGAGTGCTGAGGTATACCAGAGTGGTGACAACGTATCATTATTGTTGAACAATGAGCACTGAATCAACAGAAATCTTTCCATTTAGGAAAAGTGGGCTTTGAATCAAGTTCTACTTACAGAGCCTTTTAAAGTCTAAATATAGCATAACCTTTACTACCACTATTTTGTAATGTTAAAAAGATCTGCCATTAACATCAGAAAAGAGACTCAATAAATGAACCCTTTTTTTTCCATTTTAGGTATCTGACACTGGCCAGTATGTGTGTAAAGCCATAAATATTGCAGGGCGGGATGATAAAAATTTTCATCTTAATGTTTATGGTGAGCATATACTGCATTATATATAGTAGAATTGAGTAAAAAGGTCATTTAAAAGAGTTTAGTAATTTAAAATGTTACTGTATTCACAGTGCCACCAAGTATACAAGGTCCTGAACAAGAGTGGATCAATGAAACTATCAGTAACCCTGTCACCTTTGCATGTGATGCTACTGGGATTCCCCCACCAACATTAATATGGCTAAAGAATGGCAAGTCAATAGGTAACCTTTTCCCTTCCTGGTCTTTCTCTGTTTTTCCCTGTCAGGATATGGAGGTATATACACTTGGAACCGTTTCAAAAGGGGCCCATTTCAAAAAAGCACAGCTGTTATATTCTAAGTATTATTTGTAGAACAGCCAGGAACCAATAAAAATGTAGCAAAACCAATCCAACTTTAATCCTGAATGAAGCATTGTTGAAGTTGAAATGGTTTTGCTACATTTGTATCATTCCTATTTTATCTACAATTAACAGTTGTAATTTAATTGCTGCTGCCCTTTTGAAATGACTCCAAACACGTGTGTGTCCATACCCAGAGTGTATCATTTTGGCTAATTACAGATAATCAAAAAGCCCGAGGCTGAATTGATTCAGTCTTTGTAGGTTAGTCTAAACTGCAGAGATTAAACTGAGAAACAACTGGACACACATTTACTTTTTGATTCAGGAAATGCAGCCACATGCCTATTGTGGCTCAGGACAGAAGCCATGGAGTGCACAGCTCTCTGGCACATACCCAGCATGGACTGTGTGTTTGCTTCCTCTTCCTGCTGCCCCCGAGGTCTCTGGGATTTGTAGTCCAGACTTACAACAGTGGGATTCTTCAGGGTTGCTCATCACATCCTTTTCCTGCTTCAAGGCACAGGCATGGGCTTCTTCCAGGTGCCTCTAGGATTTGTAGTCTAAGGTTGTAGCCAGCAGTAATTTTGAGTGTGTGGGGGTGTGTATCCCCTCCCTGGCCCCAGATCCCAGCTGGTGTGTGCCTGGAGGGGCGGGGGGGGGGTAGTCCCTACCCCCCACCCTTCTCTGCTGGAGCAGAAAGCCCAGCCTAGCCCAGGGCTGGAAAGCATGCTGGGATGCTGGGGGGCTGTGATTTAACTTGAACCAGGAAGGGGTCTGGGACAGAGTTTCATAAACTGGTTTGACCCAAGTCAGTTAAGTCTGATACTACATTTAACCAGGTTTATCTTAAACCAGTTTCATTTTGAAACTGGTTTATGTTCACTGAACTTGTGTTCTGTTACAGGTTTAAACCAGTTTCTGATTACTTAAACCTGTTTATATGTCACTTCTGTCCCTAGCCTTCAGGGCCCTGGGTAGTTTTGGGGTTTAATGTTTCAAGATCTTTCCTTATTCTCCACTTTCCCCAATTCTCAGTTTAATTAACTCAACTAAAGTGGACTGACATCTTTTCTAATTTTGTAAATTTTGATTAAACTATTTTTACAAAATGAATTGGTGGTTGGATCATTCTTTCTTACTCTTGTTTTCAGAAAATTCTGACTCCCTTGAAGTCCATATTTTGTCTGGAGGAAGCAAGCTACAGATTGCCCGCTCTCAACAGTTGGATAGTGGAACCTACACTTGTGTTGCTTCAAATGTAGAAGGAAAAGCTCAGAAAAGTTACATCCTTTCTGTACAAGGTATCTTGTCTGTGTGTATAGAGCTGAATCAGTTACTGATCACTTAACATGAGTTAGGTTTATGGCAGTGTATATGATTGAAGGCAATGAAGACCATATGCGGGATAATTAGGACCATGATGTCTAGAAAAACATAAGTTTAGCCAAATACATTACTATAGTAGTATTCAGAAATTTGTATGAAAAATGTATATTCTCATTGTACCATGTTTTGAAAACAATAAGGAAATAGGTTTACTTGCTGTAATGCCCAGTGTTTCCATATGGTGGCTGCTGGTCACATCCTCCCATTACCTCTCTCTTGTAAAACACTGTTTCCACCTGAAGTTCATTTTGAATAGAATTTCATGAAGCCTGAAATAATTTCAGAAGGAATAGTATATCATGGCTCTTTTGCTACAATATGTGATGTCTATCAACAGGAACTTGCAAAAGGAACCTGACACATTATTCATATGGAATTGATGGAATAATGATTGGGTATGAGTAATGTGTGTCACCATGATGCCAGGGCATTACAGCACTGATGAAAAAAAGCTATTGAGCATGTATTTACCTTTTACTGTGTGAACAGCCTTTTGCATTCCAATAGGAGAACACCCATGCTGTGTTTGCCTTTGTTCAAGTGCTTTGTTGTACTAGGGTAAATATTGAATCTTGTTTCATTTATAGAATCATAGAAAATTAGGTTTGGAAAGGACCTCAGGAGGTCATCTAATTCAACTCTCTGCTCAAAGCAGGACTATCCCCAGCTATATAATTCCAGCCAAGACTTTGTCTAGCCAGGTATTAAAAACCTCCAGGGATGAATATTCCACCACCTCTCTGCATAGCCTGTTCCAGTGCTTTACTACTCTCCTTGTGAGAAAGATCTTCCTAATATCTAACCTAAACTTCCTTTGGTACAACTTGAGACTATGGCTCCTTGTTCTGTCATCTGACAACACTGAGAACAGGCTAGCTCCATTCTCTTTGGAACCACTCTTCAGGTTAAATTCCCCCTCAGTCTTCTCTTCTCCAGACTAAATATGCTCAGTTCCTTCAGCCTGTCCTCGTAAGTCATATGTCTCAGCATCCCAACTATATTCATTGCCT
>NW_005842087.1:2107008-2129685 GCF_000455745.1 Alligator sinensis | reverse complement strand
GTCTACATTAGTCTCTTTCCCATTAGTCTACATAGTCTTTTCAATTAGTCTTATATTCAGCTTACTGTCCACTGTAGTCACCATGTCTTTTTCTGTAGAGCTGCTGCTTAGCCAGTCAGTCCTCAGCCTGTACCAGTGCATGGGATTGTCCCATCCTAAGTGCAAGACTTTGCATTTGTCCTACTTGAGCCTCATGAGATTTCTTTTGGTCCAATCCTTTAATTTGTCTAGGTCTTTCTGGATACTAGCTCTACCCTCCAGTTTATCTACTACTCCCCCAGCTTGGTATCATCTGCAGACTTGCTGAGGGTGCACTCCATCTCATCTTTCAGGTCATTGATGAAGATACTGAACAAACTTGGCCCCAGAACTGACTCCTGGGGCATTCCACTTGATACTGGTTGCCTACTAGATATCGGGCCATTGACTACTACCTGTTGCAGAACACTTAGGTGCCCTGCTCCTTTAAAGAGCTGAAACTGCTAGGGAGAGAGCCCTAGCAGTGAGTGGGGAGCCCCAGCTGCTGGTTACCAGGGCAGCCAGAATGAGTTAGTTGGCCCACACCTGCCAGCAGTCAGCTGACTGGAAGGGGCAGGGCCTGGCTCATATATAAATCCCAGGGCTGAGGCCAGGAAGACACTTCCCCACTAGTAGCCAGAGGGGAAGGAGCCTCCAGGGAGGAAGTGCCCAGTGATGCTGCAACTGCCTGGTATGCTGCACCTAGGGCTAAGGGAGCTCCATGAGCTCCACAGGTACCTTTGATATTAGACAGTGCCAGAATCATAGAATCATAGAAGTAGGGTCGGAAGGGACCTTGTAGATATTCAAGTCCGACCCCCTGCCTGGGCAGGAGGAAACTGGGCTCAAAAGACCCCAGCCAGGTAGGCATCAAGCCTCTTCTTAAAGACCCCCAGGGTAGGAGCCAGCACCACTTCCCTTGGAAGTTGGTTCCAGATCCTAACCACCCTGACAGTGAAGTAGTTCTTCCGGATGTCTAATCTAAACCTACTCTCCAACAACTTGTGGCTGTTGTTCTTTGTTATCCCTGGGGGTGCTAGGGGGAAACAAGGTCTCCTCCAAACCCTTCTGGTCCTCCCTAGTGAGTTTATAGACTGTCACCAGGTCCCCCCTCAGCCTTCTCTTGTGGAGGCTGAACAGGTTCAGGTCCTGTAGCCTTTCAGCGGGTGGCCCTCCTCTGGACCATCTTGATGTTGTCCACATCCCTCTGAAAGTGGGGCACCCAGAACTGGACCCAGTACTCCAGCTGTGGCCTGACCAGTGTCACGTAGACGGGGAGGATCACCTCCTTGGCCCTACTTGAGATGCACCTGTGTACCAGGGACGAAACCTGATCCTTTTAAAGGGTCAGAACATACCCTGACCTTTTGTATTATGTTATAGCCCAGGGGCTTGTGTTTTGTTTGCCGTTGTATAAAACCGGTGGTTTGGGCAAGGCTATTTGGGGAAGGAGGAGACCTCTTTGGGGGCCCACTTCAGCACGGGGACCCCGATGCCAGAGAGGGCATGGCATTTGGGGGTGCACAGTCCCCGGTGTCAGAGAGGGTGCGGCATTTGGGGGTGCACAGAGCCCAGGCGCCAGTGAGGTGCAGAGTGAGACAAGGCTGCAGAGAGCCCAGGGAGGACAAGGGCGCCAAATTACAACAAGGCCTAGACCGGACAATGTCGGTACCATCTGTGAGGCTTCGGGCATGGTAAAGGGGCGGTTGGAGCCACACGTATAGCCCATAAGGCTGGGGTGTCCCGAGACACCTACTTGGAAACAGGACCCATGGGGTTCAGGAAAATCCATCAAGACTGTGTCCAACAGGACGTGAAGGCAGCCTTCCTATATTACAAAAATACATCAAGACGTGGTAGGTGAGAATAGAGGGTGCCCATTGGGCTGAATTGGCACAGTCAAGGGGCCTTAGGGGTAACATGGCCATCCTTAGGGACTGCATCCCATAACACTACCCTCTGACACCAACAATCCAGCCAGTTTTTTATCCATCTTACAGTCCATTCATCCAACCCATACTTCCTTAGCTTGCTTGCGAGAATGTTATGGGAGACATTATCAAAAGCCTTGCTAAAGTCAAGGTATATCGTATCCACTAGTCTCCCTGCATCCACAGAGCCAGTCGTCTCATCATAGAAGGATGGTCAGGCATGACTTGCCCTTGGTGAATCCATGCTGACTGTTCCTGATCACTTTATTTTCTCCCAAGTGTTTAGAAAAGAATTCCTTGAGGTCCTGCTCCATGATTTTTCCAGCAACTGAGGTGAAGCTGACCAGTCTGTAGTTCCCCAGTTCCTTTTCCTTTCCTTTCCTTTCTTAAAGATGATCACTATATTTTCCCTTTTCTTATCATCTGGGACCTTTCCCTAATCACCATGAGTTTTCAAAGATAATGGCCAGAAGCTCTGCAGTCACATCAGTCAACTTCCTCAGCACTCTCCAGTGGATCATCTCCATCCTCCCATCTGGCACCAAGGATTTATATACATCCAGCTTTTTAACTAGCCCCTAACCTGTTCTTTCACCACTATCAGCTGTCCACCTTCTGTGCTGCCAGGGAGCTGACTTTACCTGTGAAGACTGATGTGAACAAGGCATTGACTCCTTCAGCCTTTTATGCATCATCTGTTCCTAGGTTGGCTTCCCTTATTCAGTGAGGGACCCACACTTTCCCTGATCTTCCTCTTGTTGCTGACATATTTGTAGAAACCCTTCTTATTAACCTTAATGTTCCTTGCTAGCTGAAACTCCAATTGTGATTTGGCCTTCCTGGTTTCATCCCTACATGCCTGACCAATACTTTTATACTCCTCCCTAGTCATTTGTCTGAGTTTTCACTTATTGTGAGCTTCCTTTTTGTGTTTTAGCTGACTGGAGAGTTTCCTGCTAAGCCAAGCTGGTCTTCTGCCATACTTGCTAGTCTTCTTGCATATTAGGATGGTTGGTTCATAAACACCCAGCAAGGGCTCTTTAAAATACAGCCAGCTTTCTTGGACACTCTTTTGCCACAGATTGGCCTCCCAGGGGTCCTGCTCATCAGGTCCCTGAGTGGGTTGAAGTCTGCTTTTCTGAAATCCAGGGTCCCTAATTTGCTGCTCTCCTTTCTTCCTTTCCTTAGGATCTTGAACTCAATCATCTAGTGGTTGCTGCTGCCCAAATTGCCATCCACTTCTACATTCACCACTGATTCTTCCCTGTTTTTGGGCAGAGATTATTTTAATATTATGCATATTAACTGGCCTTTTCTATTAGTATTATCAATCTGCTGAACATAAACTGATCTCTGCATATATTGGAGGGAATAGATGAATGGTTAAACAAGTTTTTTATTCATTTTTTGTAACTATTCTGTCAGGAGAAGTCTCCCCTAACACGTAATTTAGAATAAATGGGAATACTCCATTGAAACAGGTGGAGGGACTCCTGATATATCCCAGTACAGATTAGCATTTGGCCTGTTTTTGTTTTATTGGAAAAATTGATTTTTCTCTTCTTGACCCTTCCAAAGTTCCTCCAAATATTGCTGGATCGGAAATGCCAAGTGATGTCAGTGTCCTTCTGGGAGAAAGTTTCCAGCTTGTCTGCAATGCCAATGGTATTCCCACACCTGTTTTGCAGTGGCTTAAAGATGGAAAACCAGTTCCTAGTAATGAATCACAAAGAATAAGGCAAGTAAAAATGTGCACTGCATCTTCTCATTCTGAATTCACAGTACAAACAGAGAGATGAGAAAACTGGGAACCAAACACACTTTTCTGTAAGAGGGGTTGATTCAGGTGGGCTAATAGGTTTCCAGATCTTTAATGTTTGTGACTCTAGGATATTTTGTCAATCATGTAGATTTTCTGCTTCTCTGCCTTGTTTTACTTTGTACATTTAGCAGTCCAGGTAGGAGTAATAAAGGTGTTTTTCCTTCCTCTCCTGCTCTATGAAGAATTAGTTTTTATGTTTGAAGTCAGTCCAACATAGGTTTGTGAGACAATGCAATTTTGGTGAGTTAACGGGTCAGATTGTTGCAACCAGTCATGTGGTGGTTGGTGGGTTGGTGATACAACTTGGGCCAAACAAGGCGTAAAGGTGCCTGTATGTCATCTTTATGCCAGCCACTTATCTGGTACAGTCAAGAGACACAACCTAAACCACTAGGCTGATAAAATAAGATATGCAGCTCTGGGAAGGTGATATATTCCCTGATTCTGAGTTTTTATTTTCATTTTTAAATGGTTGAGAGGTGTGTAGGTGTGTACATAAAACATCTCCAGATTTTTCCTTAGCCATTTCTATTATGTGAAGGCTGTATGGAAAAAGTAATAATAATGGACCCATTTGATTCTCATTCTTTGGGATATAGATTCTTTGAAGCTTGTGATGGAACTGAATCCAAGTGGAAGCTGAAACAGCAAAAGCATTCACTCAGAAACATATCCTTATATAACTAGATTAAAAACAAATACGGAGGCTAGAATTTCAATAAGGAATGGGGTGACTTGAATGAAATGTGAAAATGAGCTCGAATGTGTAAATAAATACTGTACTTTGACCTTTTATGCAGAGTGACACCAGATGGCAGCACATTAAATATTCTCAGAGCTCTAACAACTGATGCGGGGAAATACACTTGTGTGGCTACTAATCCAGCAGGAGAAGAAGACCGAATTTTCAATCTGAATGTATATGGTGCGTTTCCACAGGTGACACATTGATGTTTGATTCTGGGTTTTATTGTTACAAAGCCAAGAAATGAGTCCCTGTTTTCACACAATGCTGCATGTCTATATAATCGTATGTTTTCAATTTAATGTACAGGGTATTGATGTAAATGTCACTAAACATATTTAATAGAACATACTGTAGAGGACCGAAATAATTGAAATAATTTCTGATTAATAGATTTTGGAATAAACAGAAAGCAGTTCCCAGGATATAATCAGTAAAACAGAACTTCTTCCCATTATGATTTTTCTCAGAGAGAGGGACAAGAAGGTGTAGGCCAGAGATTCCCAATGTTCATGTGCCCAAGGGCACATTCAAATTTAAAAGAAAAAGCAGTGGGTGCCAGTATGAATATTAAACTTTAGAATTTAGAATCCTGGATATGCACATGCACATAGTTTCATTTGGGGAGGGAGTAGTAAGCGCTGGGGTTGTGCGAAGCTTCAGTCACTGATTCGATTCGGTGGAGATTCAGTCCAATTCAGTGGCCAAATCTCCAAATCTGAATCCAATTGGGAGACCCTTTAGCCTCTCTGAATTGAATTGGGACCCTCTGAATTGATTTGGAGAGATTTGGAAAGATTGGGTGATTTGGACATAGACACAGCTTTAAAAGTTTTTTCTACATACCTCAAGGTACCAGGTGGCTCGTGAATGCTGAGATGGTGGGGCGGATGGAGCATCCCACAGGAGCATGGGGGGTCCCCAGCCTGCTCTGCAGCAGAACTAGAAGTGGACCAGAAGCACCAGCCTCCCTGGCTCGGTGACTGGTGCCTCCTGGGTTGGGGGAGGGGGCAGCCAGGGTCCCCCTGCAGCCAATTGCAGAGCCGGGGAGGTGCAGGGGGGGCCCCCCTCCATGGTCGGTGGCAGACTCGCAAGTGGACCGGAAGTATTTCCAATCCACTTCCAGGTTCACGGGTGGGGGGGAGCCCTGCACATCTGTGGGATGCCCCATCCACCCCACCATTGCAACATTCATGATCCTTGAGGTATGTAGAAAAAACATTTTGTGAAAAAAATTTTGAAGTGTTGTTCTGAGTTCAGTCGGCAGTGACAGCAGTTTTGTTGGAATATTGATTTTTACTGATCGTGAAAATGCATATGGGCACCTGAATAAGCTGGGGGGGGGGTGCCATGCCACCCACGGGTACTGTGTTGGGAACCACTGTTGTAGGCCATATTAACTACTGCTTTACTCCAGCTTTACATCATTTTAGCTCTATTTATTCCAATTGAATTATGCTTGCCTAAAACTGGAGTATAAAAGCAATGAGCTGGAATATAAAGTGTTTTTGTTTTGAAAAGTATTCACTTTATAAAAGATTTTAAGCAATTGGAAAAAATATTGGACCGTATCTTGCTTGTGTCATACAAAATATGCCATGGATGACAGTGTTCATAATTCTCTTTAACCATGAGTGGATTTACGATTTTGAGAACGGGGGGTGCAGATGGTGTGATACATCATCAAATATAACAACACATTTTTCTCCAGTTAAAAAGAAACTAGAAGCCTTTTTAATATGTTAGGGGCCCAGGGCTATATTATTTAGTTTAAAAATTAAGCAAAACAAATATAACTTAATTGGAATGGTCATTCATTTTCTACATGATGTATTGTGTATTAAAAAAACACAGCAAACTAGGCAAAAATAATAAAAAATATGATGTCTTTCGTCCCAAAGTTGTTACAATAAGTGGTACATTTGTTTTCAGATTCATAAAATAAAATCTAGCCTTCCTAAGCATCTTAACAGTACATCCAGTGTTTTGCTGAAAGTTGTTTTCACATCGGAGTTAATTATTTTAGCTAGAGTTCAACACAGTCTGCAGAGCCGTAAAATACGAGCTAGATTACCAGGGGCAGCTAACATGGCAAAATTGCAGAAAGCAGGGTACCTTTATTAGTGGAACAGCAAGACCACTAAATAGGAGAGAGAATTTTTACCATTTTAGAAGCTTAGAAGGAACCAGGTAGATTACTATGACTCCCTTACTGCTGCCTGAATAAAAATGCTGCTGCCCCTGCCAGGCAGTTGCTTTCAAACTTTGGGTAGACCAAGAATCAAAGGGGGGTACAATTGCACCATTGTACCCCTGTTGGATCTGCCCCATCATCTTACATACTGTCATCTGTGGAAAAAGGGCTATAAAATGCTACTAGTGATATGGAATAAATGGAACTCTGCTTTGGTAGCATTTTAGACAGGTGTCAGTCACTACACCAGGTGTTAAGCTGGAGAGAGTCAGGCTAAACAGGACTAGGGCAAGTATATGTTGGCCATTTCTTAATGAATAAAAGCTATTTCCAGGTCTTTATAGGACAGTATGGCTCCATGCATCTGTGAGGGCACAGTTGATTAATTTACATATTGTAATGTGTTCTATATATAGTCTCCAACTAATTTTAATAAAGCCAAAAATGACAAATATTATTATTGTAGGGTTGTTGGTTGTATTGTATACACTTGATGTTCACACTATAAATGTATATGTAAATTAGGTGTGTGATCCTCAGTTACTGACGTTAAAGGATTTCTTGATTGCTACAATGAAGAAGCCTGTACGTACTTGAATATTAATTGGAATCTGTAGGAATATTCCTATTTTGATCTCACTTCATTTTTGTAGTTCTGTTTTTAGCACCCAGGGGGTCAGGGCAAGATGAGACCACTCAAGCAATAGACAGAATTTTGAAGAACTAATTTTAACACCTCTCTTCTTCATTTGTCCTAAAATGTAGTTCCACCAGCAATACTCAATAATAAGGTTGAACCAGAGGAGCTGACTGCCTTATTGGACACTTCTGTAAACATTGAATGCACTGCTACTGGCACTCCACCTCCACAAATCAACTGGCTTAAAAATGGGCTTCCTCTTTCTATCTCATCTCAAATCAGGTTGCTGTCTGCTGGACAGATTCTCAGGTGAGTTGTTAGTTAAACTATATAGGTAAGGTAATTTTGGGTAAATCTAGGCAACTCTGCTGCTACTGGCACAGACAAATTTAAAATTTGGCCCTCTTGGACCAGATTTTATCATATTCAAGGTGGAATAATGCAGCCCCTTGTATGCTATAACTTCATTTGTATTTTCTTCAGAATTGCGAGAGCTCACCTGTCTGATGTTGGTGTGTATACTTGTGTAGCATCTAATAGAGCTGGAGTTGACAATAAACATTACAGTCTTCAAGTTTATGGTAGGTCTTTTTGGGATATTCACAGTCTTAGTCACATTTTATCACTTTTTCATAAAGTAAAAAAAGTCACATTATTTGGCTAATATCCTAAATGTAGGAGTGAGAAATTTTGTCCTGACTGAAACAATCTGGATAATGTAAATATATTTAACCTTGTAAGGGTATAGATTTTTTTCCCCCTCAAGTAACAAGTTCTGTATTCTTTCTTATTAATACAACAGTGTGGATTCTGTTAAAGTGTATCTTCTTCAGTTGTTTTATGGAACTTTTCAGTTTTGCAAATTTTCTTTACAGAAAAAATATTTTAACCTTAAAACCATATTTACTTTCATTGGCATATATACTGTATTATAGACTTTTCATGGTTCAATATATAGAGAGTATTATTCCTATTTGAATTTCCATGTACACACTAACTTAAGGTATAAGATACCTAGAAAATTATTTGCTTAACTACAGTGCATTTTTAGGGTAAGTGTTAGCTTTTGAGTGCATTCCATAATAACCTTGTCTTTTTCCTCAGTACCACCAAGCATGGATAATGCAGGAGGAACAGAGGAAGTGATTATTGTGAAAGGCAATACTGCTTCAGTTATGTGCTTAAGTGATGGCACACCCACCCCTAAGATGTCATGGCTTAAAAATGGGCAGGTTTTGAGTCTTGGATCCAACATGACTATAAGTAATCAAGGGATGGTCTTTCATATTGCAAAGACAGAGATTGATGACACGGGCAGATACACCTGCAAAGCCTCCAATGAAGCAGGGGAAGTTAGCAAACATTTCACCCTAAAAGTCCTGGGTAAGTGTTAATTGTCCAGTCAAACAATATGCAAGTGATAGATGAATATGAGATGCTCACTGTTACACGGCAAGTCAGTTACCCAATCAGGAATATAATGCATTAGTGGGTTGCAAAATTTCCCCCCAAATGAATCAGCCATTTGTAGAACTAAGCAGTTTCTATGGGCTGTATACGAACACAGTGAAACATCTTTATACTGGTTTTTACTTTCCCTGTATAAAAGTAATAAAAATGTGATAAACCTTTTTTTAATGTCTATTGATAATGTTAGGGATTCATTTTGGGTGCAGACAGAAGTTACATTTGTCATGCAGTCAGCCCCCTGAAAGTACTCTATACAGCTGTGCTGTGACATGTGCATGGCTGCGAGGCCCTTTATAAATGGCTGATAGCATGACAAATTAACACTCATCAAATAAGGGATCAGATGAAGGCACTCCACTTTGGAGGAAGGAAGTGGAGAAAGGGGAGGAGGAGCAAGCTGCGGGGTGCCTGGCCTGAGCTGGAGGGAAGGCAGGTAGATTGGAGCCCCCCATCCCCTCTCCTTCAGCCCAGGCCAGGCAAACCCAAACCTGTAATTTTCTCCCCCTCCCCTCTCCCCTTTACCTTCTTGCAGACTGGGTGGTGAGAACTGAGGAAAAGGGGTGGTTGCTCCACTGCAGGCAGGCTCTCAGGGCTCCTATAGGTAGGCTCAATTCCTAAAAGGCAAACATCTGTTGAATCAGGGGGGGAATGAGGGGAGGAGGATAGAGCTCTAATTCATGGTGCATTCTGCAAAGTGCCATGAGTTAAAGCGGAGGCCTGCACATCTGTCAGTCCCTTTTTGTACCTCCACTCTCTGGTTAAGTGCTGGATTCTGTCAATTAGTTTCCAAAATGCGTTTTAGGAAATAAGTTGTTTCCAGTCAAAGAAAGGTGATACTTTAATCTGTAAAATGTATTGGAAAGTAAAACCAATTAATTGTATTGTGCTACTTTAACTATTTGACTGCCCATCATATTTTAGAGGTTTGAATTTTTATGTAAGTAAAGAACCTGGGTTGTCTTTCCTTCCTGCAGATCCCCCTCATATCAATGGATCTGATCAACCAGAAGAAATATCTGTGGTTGTTAACAATCCACTGGAACTTCATTGTATTTCAACTGGCATCCCAGTCCCAAAAATCACCTGGATGAAGGATGGGCGCCCACTCACCCAGAATGAAAATGTTCATGTCCTGAGAGGAGGAGAGGTGCTTAGGATAGCTAGTGCCCAGGTAGTCAATATATTTTCAATTAAGGCTGGTTTGGAAATACTAGATGACTTTGCAGAGCTGGTTTTGATTTGCACTTTGATGGGAAATAGAGCTGATATTTCAATAAGGGCATCCTTCCCTCTTATTTCTTTGTCTACAACCAGCACACTGTGAGGAAGTATTGCAATATCTTTCTGACAAAATACATAGTCACAGTCCTAATCATTGTGGTTATTAATAATCTTCAATGTACTCCTCTGAGCAATAGAGGGATTAATGACTGCCGTGGTCAGATTCTAGATCAGGTAGTTCTGCCTACTATAATTGGGGTTGGAGACTATTTCACTTCCTGCTTTCAAAGTTTTCTGAACTGAGACAGCTGCAGGTACATTATTACCACAACTTAATATGTATTCCTACTGTGATTCAGCCCCGCTGCTCTCAAATGTACTCCAGAATGGCTGGTTCCCATTGTACCTTTAACTGAACATATGGCCAGGCTGATAAGCTGCTTGGGGCTCCCAGCCTCAATAGTGCTTCAGAGTCAAGCATACTGGGCACCCAGTTTGCTACTTGCTGCTGCAGAGGGAGATCAGGATCATGAGTCTGGGCTTCCCCTGCACCAGCAATAGTGCACAATTGGGAGCTCATTCCCAATCCCACAATTCTGCCTCCCAACACACAGTGTGGCATGGCAGGAGGCACAATTATTGGTATCACAGATCACATCTCATTGTGCCTTTTAACTGAACATCTGCCACAGACCTTTATGTCCACAATCTAGCCCTTGGTTTTTTTAATTTTCATTATCTGACAAACATCGTCATCATCTTTTTGACAGAACAAGAAGCAATGGTTTCAAGTTGTAGTAAGGGACATTTAGGTTGCACATTAGAAAGACTTGCTCACTAGGAGGGTAATAAAACACTGGAACAGTGTTCTTTAGAGGTTGTGGAATCTTCATCCTTGGAGTTTTTTAAGACCCGGCTAGACAAAGCTTTGGCTGGGATGATTTAGTTGGGGATGGTCCTGCTTTGAGGAGGGGTTTGGGTTAGATAACCTCCTGAGGTCCCTTCCAACTCTAATTTTCTTTGATTCTATGATTTTTACTACATTGACTAATTGATTTGTTCCTATTCTGGAGTTTCTGCTGAAATTGTTTGGGTGTCCCATAGGTAGAGGACACAGGAAGATACACATGCTTAGCATCTAGCCCTGCAGGAGATGATGATAAAGAGTATTTAGTAAGAGTGCATGGTAAGTTTTTAATTTGGGGTTTTTAATTTGGGGTTTAATTTGGGGTTCCTTGACACTTAATAAGACCTAAAACTGCAACTATCAACTGCTCTTAAAAGCTAGAGAATATCCACTAAAAAGTGCTTTACAAGACAAAAGACTATATACCTCATTCAGTGATCTGATCTGAGTTTTGCATTGTGTCTGTCCTCTTCTTTCTAGAACAGAAAATGGAAGGATTAAGTAACAAAGCATAGTTCTTTCAAGGAAGCAAAGTGGACTGTGCAATAAAGGTTTATTAAATTCTCAGTCTTCTGCTTTTACATATTCCTGTTCTTAAAAAAGTAAAGGAGTAAACAAATGACAGGAAGATAGACAAAATGGTACATCTTTTGAGAAAATGATATTACACTCGGTTCAGATACTTAATGTTTGTATATCAAAGTAACTGTTCACAATAGAACACACAAGGGTGGTTGAAAGGCATCAATATCCTTTGAATTTTTTTCAATGAGACTGAGAAGGAATAACAAGGACAGGCTATCAAAAAATCAAATGGCAGATGAAGCAGGATACCCAAAGCTTCTTCAAGTGTAGAATAGTCCTTGTATATCTTGTTAATCTAGTTTTGGGAGGCTAGGATGATAGCTTTAATTTCTTCTCTGTCCTATGGAGGACATTCATTATAACATAGTATGCCGTAGCAAAAGTAGGGTTGCAGAAATTTACCTCAGATGAGTCCACTTCTGCTTCTTGCAGAATTATGCAGGTCCTACAGGCAGTTCAAGAAAAGAATGAAATATTTTTTTAATCAAATTGAGGTTTTGCTTTTTCCTGTATAAAAGCAATAAAAATGAGATTCATTTTCCTAGGTCTGCTGATAATGTTAGGGAACCATTTTGGTACCTCCACTCCACCTGGCTAAGCGCTAGATTCTTTACTAAGTATATTCTGAGTTAATTTCTGTTAATCAGTGGTTTACTTAGTGTGTCTTGTGACCAGTCAAATGAGGGTGATATGTATTGTGCAGGTAAAAGAACTGAAAACTAAAACCAGTTAATTGTAGCAGTGCTGATATTATGGATCAGTCACAAAAGCTTATTTGATAACTACACTGAAATTTCTTCCACAGGGATATTTAAGTTCATATTTATTGCACTTCTTTTTCTTAATATTTTTAACAGTTCCCCCTAACATTGCTGGCACCAGTGGTCCTCAGGATGTCACTGTGCTGCGGAACAGGCAAGTTATATTGGAGTGCAAGTCAGATGCAGTCCCACCTCCTACAATTACATGGCTTAAAAATGGAACACTGTTACAGGTACATTTTCTGCATGTTTTCCAGCACTCTGTTGCATCTCTGCATAAGATGCCTGAATTTTTTGTGATTCCACTCACTTGCTCCCTCAGCACAACAGAGTTGTAGTTCCTTGAGATCAAAAGAAAGTTGAGTGGCCCTAGCCCAGTTATAGTTGGCCCTGAATAAGTAGATGAAGAAAGCAACCATGTGAACTGGTCACCCCTCAGTTATTTGTTTTCTTTTCCTTTAGGGGGATCCCTTACTCCTCCTGGATCCTTTGAGCAATACTAGAAGCCTTCGGTATACTCCTGAATGGCTTCCCAGGAAAGGTAGCTGAGAAAGATTACACTATATATTTACTCTGGGTATTTTATGTATCCTCACATTATAGTAATATTTAGAAAGGGAAGATTATTCCTTTTATTGAAAAGAAGTAACCAAATAATTTTTGTAACCACTGTAGGTCTACATTATGCATCTCTTGACTCAGAATTTCATAAGTAAGACATCAAATACTTATTGATTAAATCAGAGGAGCAAGAACAGAATAGTTTAACTATTGCTCATCATCCACATAGACCTATGCAGATTTTTCATTTCCCTTTCCCATTGGACTGTTGACCATCCCTAATATTACACTGAGTTTGGCAAAGATGCCCCTGTGAGGTTATGTCTACACTGCAAACTATGCTGAGTAATGAGGGTTTTTTTAACTGTATATTGTCTTTTACTGGTAAGTAAAGAATGTCAAGATAAACCAGCAGCTCATTAGATGTCTCTCCCATAACTGTAGCAAATGAGCTATTAATAATCCTTTATGATGAGTACAGACATTATTTTTGTATGAGTGTCTCAGGTTCCTCTGACAAGAGATTATACCTGTACATTCAGATAGGGTTAGTTCAAATAATTTGGACTAGGGAGCCATCACAATACTGACATGATCTTTCAATTGGCAAAGAGAAATCATGGCTACATCAGAAAAGGTTCCAGAAAAAAAGAGTTTGATTCCAATTTTGTTTCCTTTGTGGAAAAACTTTATTAATTGATTCATTAAAAATTATGTTTTCAAACAGTGACTGCTCCACTATTGAAATAGTGACTGCTCCACAAACTCTTCCTCTGCCTGGAGTTTGTATAAGGATGTATCTCTTGCTTTTTTAAAATTGGAGTGAATTCCCATCCATGTAATCCTTAACTAATTTAAACTTAAAGCACAAAGTCTGGCTATTAATTGTGAGCTAGTATTCTTCATTAAATGTGTCCTAGATTTAGATATTGAGAAACTGTGCACTGATAGAGAAGACACTGTTTCAAAAGTATCTTCTGATTAGGTCAAAGGAATAAACCAGAGTAGTTCAACCACAGACAAGCATATTTCCTTTGGGTGCTATTTATTTTTAGTGATGTGGTTGAAAATGTAAGTCATCTCATCTACTATTGTTTCTGTCTTTAATTGGAGGAGACTTTTTATAAACAAGAGGTTAAAAGAAGATTTGACCATGTCTGTGTGAAGGCTTCTGAAAAATTATTTTCCCTCTTGGAAAATGTATATGCACACAAGTATCTGAGAATTTCACTTTTTTTAATGTAATTTATTTTAAATGTAAAGCTAACAAACAAACAAAGAAAGCCACCTATGCAAGTAATATGCATAAAGGAAATAAATTAAGGAGTCTTGTAGATGTCATTGAAACATAATCACAGTTATTCAGTTGAATGTGAATTTTTTTTGCAGGATTAATCAGCCCTGCATTTCCTCCCTCTAAGAGTATGTCTACACTGCAGACTAAATTGGCTGTCTACATGAGACGCCGTTACCAATCATTTATTTAGTACTTGTTTGTACTCATATTTCCTCCACCTGTTTATACAAGTACTAAATAAATGCACAATAACCTGAGTTACTGTGCAGTAGTGCCAGCAAACACCTTTTTTTTGTGTGATGCTACTGCACAGTAGTATTATGCTACTGATCAGTAGCATCACATCACGGTTTTTGCCACTCAACACTATTGGGCAGTAGTATTGGACTGCTGCACAGTCAGCATCTCATTTAGATGTTCCCATGGAGTGGGAAGCAGCCTAACCACAGGAGCACTAAATTCTGTTCTGCCATGGCTAGACTGCCTCTTGTATTTGAGCTAGTTCAAGCAACTCAACATTGCATGTCAGCATAGATATATTCTAAGATTGAGGTATATTAGTTGAGCAAGGTGGTGATACTTGCACTGTCCCTGTGTTTTGGTTGAATAGAGGTTTTCCTTTTCTAGAATCTAACCATCCATCATATTTTACTACCAATAAATCCACATGGGTTTAACAAAAGAACCACAGAGTCCAGATTAAATTATTTCATAATTTGCCATGTCAAATACAACTTGTTTAGGTTGGGTTTACTTTATCCCTTGCTACATTTCTGTGTTTGTGTAGTTCTGTCAACATGTATATTTACTAGGGCTGCACGAAATTTCACCGGGAGTTTCATTTCAAAGCTGTTTTGATGCATTTCGTGCTTGAAACAGCAAAATTGAAACTAAACAAAAGGCTTCAAAACAAAACAAGAGCACTCAAAATGTTTCAAAAGTTTCAAAATATTTTGAGTTCTGAAGCAAGGCTTACTTGGCTTCAGCACTGGTCCCAGGCAGCAGTGGCAGCCTCCTCCCATCTGGTGTGCAGATCTGGGGGCCAGCATCCCTGGGAGGGCTATGGCTTCTGCCACCTGGGACCGGCGACAGCATCAATCTTCCCCAGTGTTGGTCCAGGTGGCAGCGGCAGCCTCCATTCAACCAGCGTGGAGATCCAGGGGCTTGCACCCCCGGGAGGAGTTTGGCATAGCCTGGCAGCCCTCCCAGGGGTGTGGGCCACCGTATCTGTGCACCGGGTGAGAGAAGGCTGCCTCTGCCTCCTGGTACTGGTGGCAGCATCAATCTTCCCCAGTGCTGAACACAGCCTGTGCCCAGCACTAGTCCCAAGCAGCAGCAGCAGCCTTCTCTTATCCAACACACAGCTCAAGGGGCTTGCACTGCCAGGAGGAATCCAGCACAGCTCCAAAGCCCTCCTGGGGATGTGGGCCCCCAGATCTGCACGCTGGATGAGAGGAGGCTGCCATTGCCAGCAAGTGTCAGGAGTTTCGCTTTGAACAGTTTGAGGTGCAGTTTCCCGGAAACTTCTGCACCTACCTCCTCAAAACTTGGCAAACTTTATGTCCTCAGAAGGGGCTACCATCCCTGCAATTTTCATCTGAATCAGGCAAGAAATGACAAAGTTTTAGGCATGTTTATGATTCCCCCTTATAACCTATGGGCGAAATGCCAAAATGCCTCGAAACAGCAAAACAGTTTTGACAAAATAAAATGGAACAGTGCGTCAAAATTAAATGAAATGATGAAATGAAACACTGTTCCTTCAAAACGACGAAATGGAAGTTGAAACGAAACCGTGCTGTTTTACACAGCCCTATTATTTATTCCATTTCTTTGTCTGGTTTTGATCTCCTGGAAGTGTAACTGGAGGTAGAATGCTTTCAGCCTTAATAAGGCAAAATGCAATGTTTTGATTGGGAACACAATTTGTCAAATGCTTTCTTAACCTCAGTATTATTAACCTACTAGTAACAAATGGCATGGAGGGAGCTTTACACGTAAATGGAAAGAGGGATTACTTCAGCCTGAGCAATTCTCCTTTGTCCTGAACAAAGTGGACCATTTCACTTTCAACAAAAGGAATTATTTGGAAGAAATTTGCTTTTGGATGGTGTTATTTCAGCATTATTGGGACCTAATAATTATTTAAACAGAATTTATTATTTTTATAATATTAAACAAGCATATATTTATACCTCTCACTTAAGAGCTTTTAAATAAAAGTTCCTTCCACTGGTTATATTTCAATCTTCTCTCTGTTCCACCTCTAACAGCTACAATGAGTATATATCCTGTGTATCTTGGTAGTATTATCATCATCTCTAGCATCAGAACAAGAGGTGGATCTCACATCCTGTAGCTCTAGGAATTGTATTGCTTATACATTGGCATTGTTTACACTACACGGTTCAGATTCCCACAGAATCAGGCCTTAGTAAGAGTATTTACTAATTGAGAGGCACAAGGGACTCAATTAAAAGCCCGTTGAATTCAGTGCAAATCTTTCTGTTAGTTGAATTGAGCTTCAGATCAGATCATAAAAGAACAGTGTTTTCAGGTTTTATTAAGTAGGATCCAATGGACTTTTACCCTTCATAAGAACTGTATTTTGGAGCACAGCTAAATCATATATGCTACTGTGTTTTTAAAAATACTTTGTAGTCGTAAGAGTGAACTAATTTATTTCCCTTGATATTATAGTAGATGCCTCTAAGGTAGTGCTTTTCAATCTTGAAAGACTCAAGGTACCCCTTGATGCACTTGAGGCACCCCTTGGAAAATGTCAGCTTGTAGTTTTCACTCATGTTTTGACTACAGAAAAATAACAGAGCAATTCTTCTGTTGCACATCATTCAGAAAGACCACAACAGGTCAGAATGTTTTTGACACTATGGAGTCCTATTTGGTATCTCTGGGTTTATCTTGTGAATTATATTTGCACATCTAACAGTGCTAACATTGCATGGCATCCCCACAGCACCTTGAAAGAATCTCATGTCATCTTGGTTGAGAATCACTGCTCTAAAGTCTTATCAGTTGTATGTATATAGGTCACAGAAGCATAGAACCTCCCCATCTCCTATCAGTTATTACACATACCTACATTTAACATTTAAAGCAGACTTTGCCCAAGGGATTGGCTATGGAAAGTGGGTAATTAACTCTGAGGTATCAATGTGCCTATTTATTCCTACACGGTTCAGATTCCCACAGAATCAGGCCTTAGTAAGAGTATTTACTAATTGAGAGGCACAAGGGACTCAATTAAAAGCCCGTTGAATTCAGTGCAAATCTTTCTGTTAGTTGAATTGAGCTTCAGATCAGATCATAAAAGAACAGTGTTTTCAGGTTTTATTAAGTAGGATCCAATGGACTTTTACCCTTCATAAGAACTGTATTTTGGAGCACAGCTAAATCATATATGCTACTGTGTTTTTAAAAATACTTTGTAGTCGTAAGAGTGAACTAATTTATTTCCCTTGATATTATAGTAGATGCCTCTAAGGTAGTGCTTTTCAATCTTGAAAGACTCAAGGTACCCCTTGATGCACTTGAGGCACCCCTTGGAAAATGTCAGCTTGTAGTTTTCACTCATGTTTTGACTACAGAAAAATAACAGAGCAATTCTTCTGTTGCACATCATTCAGAAAGACCACAACAGGTCAGAATGTTTTTGACACTATGGAGTCCTATTTGGTATCTCTGGGTTTATCTTGTGAATTATATTTGCACATCTAACAGTGCTAACATTGCATGGCATCCCCACAGCACCTTGAAAGAATCTCATGTCATCTTGGTTGAGAATCACTGCTCTAAAGTCTTATCAGTTGTATGTATATAGGTCACAGAAGCATAGAACCTCCCCATCTCCTATCAGTTATTACACATACCTACATTTAACATTTAAAGCAGACTTTGCCCAAGGGATTGGCTATGGAAAGTGGGTAATTAACTCTGAGGTATCAATGTGCCTATTTATTCCACATTGATGAACACTTGTGACTTCATTGAGCTGTAGTGGGGCTTGGCAGTATGGAATATACCTGCACAGAAGAGGTTATAGAATAAAAGTCCAAGCCTAGTGTTGCCAATTCTTGCAGTTTATTAGTAGTCTTGTAATATTCGTTGTTCTTTAAAACCCCAGCTTCCAGAGTTAAATAATAAGGTGAGAATTGCAACTTAAAAAAAATAAAACCTCACAACAAAAATAAGTATCTACCCCTTGTGGTTTTGTAGTAAAGTTTGAAAATGAGACTGAGAATCCAGCTGAGAGGCTCAAAAGCCAAAGAATGAAGAGAACACCGTGTTCAGGATTTTTTTAAATCAAATGATTTTTAAACTAGTTTCATGATTGTATTGAGCCTGACTCATGATTTTGAACACTGGAGTTTGCTGTGCTGTGCTGCTTCAAATCTGGTCCAGACAAATAAGAACCAAAAGATTTTCACATCTCATGGCTGGTTATTAGCTTTTGTAAGCTAGCTGATTCCCAATGCAGAGCTGAACAGCTCGCCATTAACAGCTGGCAGGCAATCTCAGCACAGAGGCGAAAGAGTAGTAGTCTCTTGTACTGCTGCAGCACATCAAGACTTTGGCAGATTGGGAAAGTAGCATAGGAAAATTTGTATTTCCTCTACCTGCAATGTGCCTGAGTGTGGATAAAGTGCACTTCAATCTCATGCTGTCAAACTGTTAATTTATATTTAAACTAAAAAATATTCAGTTCACCATTCTAACCTCCTTATTCAAACAACACTCCTGAATAAGGATTTTAGGATTGTAAATTGTAGTTACGATTTAACAACAATGGAATTTTCTAAGTAAGGTTGCTGAGCCTTGTTCATACTTGTAACTTCACTGTGATAAACGAAGCCATGCCGGCAGTGAATTGGACCCAATTTGTTTCTTAGGCACTCTATCATGGCTCCTATTACTCCGTAACAAGAAATTCTTTATATCTGTGTAACGGAAAACTGTGATAAAATTAGTTTTACTTGTTCAACTTTCCTTAGGGGACTCCTCGAGTTCGAATCCTGTCCAGTGGGCGGTACCTGCAGATCAATAATGCTGACCTAGGGGATGCAGCAACCTATACCTGTGTAGCAAGTAACATTGCAGGAAAAACTACCAGAGAATTTGTGCTGACTGTGAATGGTAAAAATTATTGGATTGATTCTTAATTAATTTAAACTTTGCACAGTATTTCTGTGTGGGAGTTCAAAAGGCAGAATATCTGGTTTTCTAGTTTCTTTACAGACAAATGTGTGTATAGAGCAGTGGCCTGACAATTAGAAGCCCTTATTCTGTTCTGGCTTTGGCAGTGGCCTGTTTGGTGAACAAAGGCAGGTCACTTGCCTTATATGCCTGTGATGCCTGTCATAAAAGGGTCAGAAATCATAGGATGACATAAAGCTGTAAGATCAGTGTTTCCCCTTGTGGAGTGTAGGAAAGCCAAAGGGTCCTAATGGGTGTATGTGTGAAACAGCCCCCAATTACTGTCACTTCTTCCTGCTGTTGATTGCTGCTGGGAATTGGTGGCAGGGCAAATAAGGGTGGTGGCAGTTGAAGAAGGGAGGACAAAAGTTGTCAACTCTGGTATGCTAGTGCATAAACGCACTAAGTTTGGGAAATACTATGTTCAGTGGAGATACTAGGAATGTTGGAGTGGAACTGGTCTCTTGGGACATCCATTCTAGTCCCATGCTACTTCAGGAAAACACATCATATAATGTTTTTCATGAATTGATCATGCTCTATCTAAAAACTATTTGGGAAGTTGTTTTTTTGGGGGGTGGGGGTTGCATCTCTATGGGTATTTATACATGTGCTCTGGGAGGTGGGTGCTTTAAATAAAGCATCTCCAAGAGCTGCTCTAATTAAATCATGTGATGCTTTAACTAAAGTTTATCCAGTGAGCTTTAGTTAAAGCACCCCCACCGCCATTTTTCAGCATGGGGACGCTGATACCACATGATGCTGGAGTTTGCTGGAGCGCAGTAATTGCCACACTCCAACAGACTCGATTACAGCATGTCAGAGAAGCCTCAGTGCACGTGTATAGGTGCCCTACTACTCCAGTTAGAAAACTGTGGTAGAGCCTCATTCCTCTGATAGTTATAAATCTTCTAATTTCCAAACTAAAATTAAAACTAAAATTAATAATTTCCAAACTAAAATTATTCATGGCCAGTTAGTCCCATTTGTTCCCATGTCAACACTGTCCTTTTGTTTAAATAACTCTTCTGCCTCCCTGGTGATTACTCCTTGATGCATTCAGAGAGCAGTTGTATTCTTTTGTAGCCTTGGTTTTGCTAGACTAAGCAAGCCAAACTCTTTGTTGTCTTCTTTCATAAGATAAGCTATTTTCCCCTGATCACCTTTGTAACTCTGCTATGCACCGGTTCTAGTTTAAGTTCATCCTTTTTTGAACTTGAGTCACTAGACATATATACAGTATTACAGATGAAGTCTCAGCCTGGTACAATTAACACTTTCCTAGTTCTATTGGAAATATCTTACCTAATATATCCCTGCATTGCAACTGCCTTTTTCACAGCTGCAGAACACTGGTTACTCATAATAAATCATAGGATGACTAAAAAGCTAAGATCTTTCTCCACCTCTGTCATTTCCAACTGATGATCGTCCAGCTTACAGCAAAAACTCTTGTTGTGAATATGAGGCTATGGAAATGGGAATAAACCCATCTGAGATGGAAGCAAAATTCAAAGATCTTAATTCATCCAAATAACTGGGCAGGTTAGTTTCTGTCCCAGAATTTTGAAACAAGCAGAATTCTTAGGTCTGATAGAAAGGAGTTTTAATTTGATGCCTCTATCAAGGGAGGTGCAATGATTAGAAAATAACAAGTATAGTACCTGTATTTAACAAAAGTTTAAAAAGCAATCTGGCAACTGTACCCCCATGAGTCTGACCTCTATAATATGCAGAGCTTTAGTTCTTCTGCATTTTCCTTGTCTATAAAATCAGTTATCTTGTTAGAGAAATTAGTATCTGGAGTCAAAAGTCCCCACGGGTCTAACACCATGCTGACTTAGTGTGGTTAAATAGCCAACAACATGCAAAGAAGAAACATGGCTAGTGTAACATCCAAGCATCATAGAATCATAAAAAGGTCTGAAAAGGACCTCAGGAGGTCATCTAGCCCAACTCCCTGCTCAAGAATGGATTAGGGAAACTATCCTTCACAAGTGTTTGTCCAATCTATTCCTTAAAACTACACAAACCCTGTTACAAACATGGGCAGATCTAGGACTTTGAAAAGGGGTATGCAGATGGTGTGGTGCATCATCACATATTCATAGATTTCATAGACATTAGGGCTGGAAGGGACCTCGGAAGATCATTGAGTCCAGCCCCCTGCCTGAAGAGCAGGAAGTCAGCTGGGGTCATAGGATCCCAGCAAGATAAGTATCCAGTTTACTCTTGAAGGTGTTCAATGTAGGTGCTTGAACCACCTCCGATGGCAGGCTGTTCCAGACCTTGGGGGCTCGGACAGTAAAGAAATTCTTCCTTATGTCCAGCCTGAAATGGTCTTGCAGGAGTTTATAACCGTTCGACCTCGTCATCCCTTGGGGCGCTCTGGTGAACAAACGTTCCCCCAGATACTGATGGTCACCCCTGATAAACTTATAGGTGACCATCAGATCACCCCTGAGCCTGCGCTTTTCCAAGCTAAAGTTCATAGCCTCATAGATCTCAGCCTGTCGTTGTAAGGTCTGTTTTCCTGACCTCTGATCATGTGCATGGCTCTTCTCTGGACTCTTTCAAGCTTCTCCACATCCTTTTTGAATTATGGGGCCGAAAACTGGATGCAGTACTCCAGCTGTGGCCTCACCAAGGCCGAGTACAAGGGGAGAACGATGTCCTGGGATTTACTTGAGAAGCATCTATGGATGTAAGCCAGTGTTTTGCTCACTTTACTAGCTGCAGCATTACATTGAAGGCTCATGTTCATCTTGTGGTCAATCGTGACCCTCAAGTCACTTTCGTCCATAGTGCTAGCCAGTGTAGCACTGCCAAGCCTATAAGGATGATGCAGGTTTTTCCTCCCAAGGTGGAGAACCTTGCATTTTTCAGTGTTAAACACCATCAGGTTCTCATCCGCCCATTTGCTAAGCCTGTCCAGGTCAGCCTGGATTGCTCTCCTGTCTTCACGTGTGGATGCTTTGCCCCAGAGTTTGGTGTCATTGGCGAACTTGGCCAGTCGGCTGCTGACTCCAATGTCCACATCATTAATGAAGATGTTGAACAATATGGGTCCAAGAACAGAGCCTTGGGAGACCCCACTGCATGGGCACCATGACAATTGACTTCCATCAATTACCACCCTCTGGGTCTGACCACAGAGCCAATTTCCCAGCCAGCAGATCGTGGTGGACCCAAGGCCACAACTGGCCAGTTTCACCAAGAGGTGATCATGGGATACCAGATCGAAGGCTTTTTTGAAGTCAAAATATATGACATCAATCTCTTCTCCCTTGTCCAGGTGATAGGTCACCTGG
>NW_005842087.1:2094758-2106630 GCF_000455745.1 Alligator sinensis | reverse complement strand
CAGCAGGGGTCCAATGTTGCCCTTGCTTTTGCTCCAGCTCCCCACATATCTGAAAAGGGACTTTTTATTGTCCTTGATGCTCGAAGCTAGTTGGAGTTCAGTTGCAGCCTTGGCTTTCCTGGTTTACTCCCTGCAGGACCGGACCAGTGCAGAATATTCCTCCTTGAAGGTGAATCCCATCCTCCATCCTTTGTAGGCCTTTCTTTTTAGCCTCAGGAGGTCTGCTAGATCTCTGGAGAGCCAGGGGGGCTCCTGTGCCCTCTTGCTGCCTTTCTTCTGAGATGGAATAGCCTTAGCTTGTGCATTGAGGATCGCTCCCTTGAGGAGCAACCACTCTTCCTGGACTCCCCTCCCCCTGGGGTCATGGTCCCTTAGGGCCTCACTGACAAGCCTCCTGAGCTTGTCAAAGTCGGCTTTCCTGAAGTCAAGGACTTCAGTGTTGCTGACTGACTTGCCAGCTTTACAGCGGATGGTGAAGGTGATCAGCTTGTGGTCACTGTCACCCAGCTTCCCATTGATCACTAGGTCACCAATTAGGTCATCCCCAGTAGCCAGTACCAGGCCAAGCAGTGCTTTACCTCTCGTTGGCCTGTAGACTTCTTGAGTCAGGTAGAGGTCATATACATATACAGGCGACTCTCACCATTCGCAGGGAATCTGTTCTGGAGATCCCTGTGAATGGCGAAATCCCCAAATACCGCACTGTGTTCATGGACGTCATGAACTCAGTGCCCCCGGTGGCTGGGGGGGCGTGGGGGGAGGCATGGCTGCACTGGTGATGGTGGGAGTGGCATTCATGAATATTTGAAACCACAAATGCCAAACCCGCGTATAGCAAGGGCTTCCTGTAACACATTTTTCTTTAGTTAAACAGAAATTAAAAGCTTTACTAAGGGCCCCTTTATATGTTCAGGTATAGGTGTGATAGGATGTAAGGCACCCACAAGTAGCAAGCGCCTGCATCTGTGAGTTCCACTGCTGATCGGACTGCCAGCCACGGCAGGACCCCATATGTTGATGTGGCTGCAAGTTCCATCAGCTGTGGGACTCCCAGCTATGGCAGCTAATGGTGTACCCTGCAGCTGGGATCCCCATCAACTGACAGGGCTCCCAGCTGTGGGGGCATAGCTATTCTATGCATTCAAATTAAAGCTGGATAGAAACTAGCTATAAAGTTGTTACACATTTTTCAGCTCTAACTTTATAGCTGGATGGACCTTTTTATGGAGTAATTGTTACTTTGCACGTGTAGCTAGTCTAAAATAATTGCACAATTAACCACTTAATTGTATAATACGTGTAACATGTAAAGGAGGCCTAATATGCTAGTGGCTTAGCGCTGTATTATTCAGTTTAAGATTAGTTTATTGCTCCCAGGTGCTGTGTTTACACATGTACCCGGGACTGCAGCACATTGAGATTGCTTGGAGCAGCTCTAACCTGGCTCAGTATGCTGCGGAGGGTCTGGCTGGGGCATGAAGGTGCTCCAGTGTGGGGGCAGGTAGTAAGCAAAGATCACCACTGTATGCAGGGAACTCTCTCTTTAATTTGTAGCACATTTTTCTTTAATTCCCTACTGCAGCATGTTGTTTTGTATGCATTTATTACGTTTTTAAGAAGCTTCAAACACACCATCTTTGTTACTGTAGCCATTTCTGTGTCTATTCATAAACAGTTAAGTATAAAGTTAATATAATCTGGAATTCTTCTTAATATAGTTGCACCTATAATCAGAACTGGCCCTCAGACTGTTGTTGTGCTCATAAATACATCTGCTGTTCTGAAGTGTGATGCAGAAGGAGTACCAACCCCAAGAATTACATGGAGAAAGGATGGGGCTATTTTTTCTGGAAACAATGCCAGGTAACTTCTAATGGTCAGAAAAATGTTCTGCAGCAGCACTTTAACAATGGGTCTGTGATAGAAAATGTATATCTCTTGGATTTACTTAATGTGCATTATTTTTACTTTCACAAAAACAGGATTAATTTTTTCTCCCATACATCTCAACCTGCAAAGGCCCAAATGTAGGGTGCAGTGTTGCAGGGTGCTAAATAATAAACAATTATTCATGCAGGAAATTTAAAATACAGTGGGATTTATTCTTGTAGCATAAAAACTCTTTCAACAAACTCAGCGCTGTTCTTTTTTGAAAATCGGTAAAGTTTATGTTTCTATTAAAGAACTTTGGGATTTAAAGGAACTGATTGCTTGGAATGTGACAGATACTGGAAGGTACTTGTATTTCCTACTTGGTAAAACTTTCCAGGTCTATTCCAGCTTTAGTGTTTATTGTAATTAATAGGAATCTTCATATCAGTTTCAGAGGGCTTGGGATCTGGCATGTGGCACATAACTGACAAGCACTGACCAAATGCTTAATGTTTTAGTTATATTTAAAGGGCAACTAAGGAATGTTTGTTCATTAATGACTCATATTTTCTGTTTTTTAATGAGTAATCTGTAAGAATCACATCATGGATAAAATTAGGCAAATACCATGTCCGCTCATTTGGAAGTCATTATAACAATCAGATTTCCAAATTGTTCTGGAAAGGGAATAGTAGACATCCTGGAACAGAGAGTGAAGGCAGAATAAGACTAATATCATTAAATAAGAATGTGTTTGGTCAAATAAAAGTGCTGCCTGTTTTGGCTGTCCTTGTGCTTCCTGAGTTATCCTCACATTTCCATTCTCCTGACATAATAGCCCACAGTTTTGTTTGTGAAAAAATAAAATAAAATCTATGGCTTTGTTTTAGATATTCAGTGTTAGAGGATGGATCTCTATCTATTCACTCTGCACATGTGACTGACACTGGACGATATCTGTGCATGGCAACCAATGCAGCTGGAACTGAACGCAAGAGAATTGATTTACAGGTCCACGGTAAACATTTCTTTTATAGATAAACACAGCTGTTCTATAACATTTGGTGTAGAACTGCACCAGTCTTGTTATTTGCTGTGTCTTGAAACCTGTCTTTAATACTGGGTATAAGCTGCAGAAAGCAATTGTACCTTGCTTTCATATACTTCAGAGTTAGAATAAAGCAATGTCTCTGCTTGTAATAGAGAAAGGGACCAGAGAAATTCAGATCTGTGTGCTGTTTTGTTTCCAAAATAAGGGATTATTCAGATTCAGGGTTTTGTTTCAGGCCCATCTCTAATTGTTTTATAATAACCGTAGAAATTTAGGGTTCTGTGAAATCTATGGGAGTAGAAAAAATAAAGTTATTCTTTTAACTGGAGTGTGCACTTCAACAAGACAAGCTAAGGGTTGAGGCAGATTCCCTACTAAGTTTTTTGGCAAGTCTATAAATGCCAAGTTATTCCTGCTAGAAAAAGGGGACAGTTCTAAGTAGTTCAACTGCATACATAACTTGGGCCTTATGTGTTATTCTTTAGTTCCTCCATCTATTGCTCCTGGACCTACCAACATTACAGTTACTGTTAATGTTCAAACCACACTACCTTGTGAGACGACTGGAATTCCCAGGCCTGTGATCAGCTGGAAGAAGAATGGGCACCTCCTTAATGTTGATCAAAATCAGAATACGTACAGGTGAGTAATATCCTAAGCTTTGATTTGAGCTACATTCGTCCCTGGTGTAAGACTTTTCAGCAACTAACCTGGCTTAATTTGAACTTTAGATTCATAGACACTAGGGCTTGAAGGGACCTTGGAAGATCATTGAGTCCAGCCCCCTGTCCCAGGGGCAGGAAGTCAGCAGGGGTCATAGGATCCCAGCAAGATAAGCATACGAATGTCTCTTGAAGGCATTCAGAGTAGGTGCTTGAACCACCTCCAGCGGCAGTCTATTCCAAACCTGGGGGGCTCGGACAGTAAAGAAGTTCTTCCTTATGTCCAGCCTGAAACGGTCATGGAGGAGTTTGTGACCATTCGACCTTGTCATCCCTTGGGGTGCTCTGGTGAACAATCGTTCCCCCAGATCCTGGTGAACACCACTGATAAACTTATAGGTGGCCACCAGATCACCTCTGAGCCTGCGCTTTTCCAGGCTGAAGAGTCCCATGGCTCTCAGCCTCTCATCATAAGGTCTGTTTTCCTGACTTTTGATCATGCGTTTGGCTCTCCTCTGCACTCTCTCAAGCTTCTCCACATCCTTTTTGAATTGTGGAGCCCAAAAACTGGATGCAGTACTCCAGCTGCAGCCTCACCAAGGCCGAGTACAAGAGAATGATGTCCCAGGATTTGCTTGAGAAGCATCTATGGATGCAAGCCAGTGTTTTGCTCACTTTACTAGCTGCAGCATCACATTGAAGGCTCATGTTTATCTTGTGGTCAATCATGACCTCCAAGTCACTTTCATCCGTAGTGCTAGCCAGTGTAGCACTGCCAAGCCTATAAGGATGCTGCAGGTTTTTCCTCCCAAGGTGGAGGACCTTGCATTTTTCGGTGTAAAACACCATCAGGTTCTCATCTGCCCATTTCCTGAGCCTGTCAAGGTCTGCCTGGATCACCCTCCTGTCCTCAGGTGTGGATGCTTTACCCCAGAGTTTGGTGTCATCAGTGAGTCCGCTTCTGACACCAATGTCTACATCATTAATGAAGATGTTAAATAGTATAGGCCCTAGGACAGAGCCTTGAGGGACCCCACTGGTCACAGTGATTCAAATTAACAGACTCAGCTGCATAGTAGTTAGTTGTACTACTGAATAAACACATTTAAATAGGACAGGTTTATGATCAAGATGATTATCCAAACTGATTTTCTGAGCCTTCAGGGTTGCCCACAGCATGGTTACTGCTAGATAGGTGTACAGGTTCTGATCTTGTATACTTCAGCAATTTGTGTCTGTTTCTGTTTAGGTTTTTTTTGTGTAGGTGTGTGTGTTAATCTTCTAAAGGTATATCTGTTCTTAGTTGGGGAAAGGCTAGAAGAACCAGTAACAGAGGCCTACATGCACATGTGTGTGTGTGCACGTACACAAACACACAAATGTACCATTCCAGTTACTCCAGGGCCATGTCTCCATGAGATGCTGACTGCAAGTAGCTCGTTACTATTTTGCAGTAACGTTGCATGGCATGAAGCATGATGTGACACTACTGCACAGTAATAATGAGTACAGTCAGTGTTGCCTATAAGTTGTTGGAGGATGCCACTGTGCCATAACTGTGGTTATCGAGCAGTCATTTAGTACTTGTGTATGCAATTACTATATGACTGTCCAGTAACAACTGTGCAGTCAGTGTCTTATGTAGACATGGCCCAGTAGACTAATACACCCATGGAGGCATTTAGGGCATTTGTACAGATGCTTGCACTGCATTGAAGGTGTTTTAGGTCAAAAGTACACTGCTGCCATTTTCTCAGTGCTGATGCGCATTTTGCCATTTATACAAATGCATGCGACACAGCGCTGGGTGCGTCAGCTCACATGTAGAGCAGACTTGATTAATAGAGTCTGCTGTAATGCACTGAAGATCTGATGCATCAGAGCAGACAAATGTATGTGTATAAATGCCCTTAGATTTTGCCATAAGGAGGAGCAGATTTTAACTGAAATAGCAATAACACATTTTCAATTTGCAGCTGCTAGACCAGATTAGCCACTCCTACAACAATGGCTACAAGTGAGGAAAAATGACATGAAGTGATCAAGATATGAGATAGTAAAACCCTGGATGAGAGTTTTAGCTGGGTAGAAAAGACGGCATCTGAGAGAGACAATGTTATGTTGAATGAAATGGCACTATTAAGACAGCATGAATGCAAGACGCTGGAGAAAGTTCTCAGTCAAACATAATTCCCAGGTTACAGTTCTGAATGACATGGCAGGATGGTGGAATTGCCCACAGTAATTGAGAAGGCAGGGGGGAAGGAGTGATCTTTTGGGATAGGAAATAATTTTTTTTTTTAGTTATATTGAGTTTGAGCTCACAGCTAACATCCAAGAAGATATATTAGAAAGACAAGCCAATATTTCAGTTTAGATAGAAGGAAACAGGCCTGGAGTGGATTTGAGTCACCTTGGAGATAAAGTTTGACTCTATGTTTATGGATGGTATTGTTCAGAAACAAGGTGTAGAAGAAGAAGAGTACGAAGGGCAGAGCACTGCAAAAGCCCAGGGGGAAAGGTGAGTTAAAATAAGGAGGATCCTCTGAAGGACATTGTGAAGGATCAGCTGGAGAGACATGAAGAGAGTCAGAAGGATGACACCTCAATAAAAATATTGTTGACTGTATTAAAAGTGGTTGACATAGGTTAAGGAGGATATTGTTCAACTTTTCTGACAAGAATGAGAATCATAAGATGGGTTATGGAACCTAAAATATTGCAGCTTTTTCTATAATCCAGCAATGGTATTCAAATCTGGCCTCCTGTGCAAGTGGATTTAGGAACCTGAGTGCATGTATGTAAAGAGAGATGTCATAGACTTGTAATGTCTTTTTCAGACTTTTGTCTTCAGGTTCCCTAGTAATCATTTCTCCCACTGTGGATGACACTGCAGTCTATGAGTGTGCTGTATCAAATGAAGCAGGAGAGGATCAAAGAGCAGTTGATCTCATTGTACAAGGTAGAGTACACTTTGCTAAGTGAGCAAAGTGGCTTTAGTTTGATGCTTATATTATTAAATCTTTACTCATAGTCAATAAAGAAAACAATTGTACATAAACAAGTATATGGAATTAAAAGGTTTGCTTATCATAATTTTCTTCTCTTATTTTCAGTGCCCCCATCAATAGCAGATGAAGCTACAGATCTCCTAGTGACAAAACTATTGCCTGCAGTCATTTCCTGCACGGCATCAGGTGTTCCTGCTCCCTCAGTTCACTGGACCAAAAATGGGATAAGACTTCTTCCCAGAGGAGATGGTTACAGAATTCTGTCTTCAGGTGTTGTGCATGATTCAAGTCTCTATATAGCAAGTCGTAGAATGTGGTGCATTATAGGAGTAGTAATTAAAATACTGATCATGAAGTTTTAGGGGAAAAAAAGTAAGCTTCTCAAAGTGCATTCAGATTTCTTTTTTTTTCTCTTTGAATGTAAGACACTAGAATATACTGCAACGAAGTACAGCAAACACTTTTATTTAATTTATCCCTAGGGGCTATTGAAATAGCTGCTGCTCAGCTAAACCATGCAGGAAGGTACACCTGTGTAGCCCGGAATGCTGCTGGTTCTGCACACAGACATGTTACTCTTCACATCCACGGTGAGGTGGGATCTTAACCAGAAAAAAACATTTTGTAAGCAGGGATAGGTGGTAACAATGAGAATAACAACGAAGCCAGATTGTGCCGTTGTGTTCACCAGTATCTTAGCTATGTGGGTAATATCATGGACACTCAATTAGAGCAGTCTCAGTGAGCTCTTTGTAAGGATGGCAGAAGCCAGCTATACTTAGCTAATATGATCTCCTCTTCAGGTTATGTAAATTGTCAAACAAATGTAGATATTTCTAACCAACTACTTTCTGTGCATCATTCCATTTTGTAGAGCCACCAACTATTCAAACCCAGCCAGGAACACTAGATGTTATTCTGAACAACCCTGCTCTTTTACCATGTGAAGCAATAGGAACACCACGTCCTATCATAGCATGGCAAAAGGAAGGCATCAATATAATCACATCAGGTATCTTAAAATGTCATTCTATTCAGCTGTACAATTTATGCTTATTTTCCTCATTCCTCAGTGTTAAAATTTAGATTTAATGGCTTTATTTATAAAAATGTTTTCTATCTTTTGTATGTGTTTTAGGCAATAGTTATACAGTCCTTCCTAATGGTAGCTTACAGATTGCCAGAGCAGCTACTGGGGATGCTGGCACTTATATGTGTGTTGCTCAGAATTCAGCTGGTACTGCCCTAGGAAAGATCAAACTAAAAGTTCAAGGTGAGTCATTGTCTGATCTTCACATGCATAGACCAGGGACATCAAACTCATCAGGCCATGGGCTTGATGAGTAGTGTATGAGTGGCTTGTGGCTTGTCCATGCATCTGGTTGAACCCACATGCTGCATGCATTGGACCTGGTCCCATGCTGCACACAGCATACAAATCCCATGCAAGAACCACAGGCAGCACCATGGACCATACAATAGGGCTCTATAAGCTAGATCTGGGTTGTGGGTTATATTTTTGACACTCCTGATGTAGACTTGCATACCTTTCTCACCTGCCTCTGAACAGAACCTTGGAGCCTTGAGTCCTAGACCTTGGCTCTGTCCACTAGGCTGTAAGACAGAAATACTTTTGAATTATTTTGGCTAGGCAATAAGTGTGTTGTATATTCTCTAAATTGTTTTTAATTCTCTTTTAGTTCCTCCAGTTATCAAGTATCATCCTAAGGAATACATAATTACTGTGGATAAAGCTGCCACTTTGCAGTGTGAAGCTGATGGCTACCCAGTGCCTGAGATCACTTGGCTCAAAGATGGAGAGCAAATTCCAGAGTCCATCAGGCAACGAATTCTTAGCACTGGGGCTTTGCAGATTGCCTTTGTGCAGCCTGATGACACTGGACGATACACATGTATGGCAGCAAACATGGCAGGATCAACCAGTTCTAGCATGGAACTCATTGTGTATAGTAAGTGAACATAAGAAGTGCCATACTGGGTCAGACCAATGGCCCATCTCTAGCCCAGTATCCTGTCTCTGACAGTGGAAGAGTGGATGCTATACAGAGAGAGCATCGAGTCAGATAACTCCAGAGTGATGTATTCCCTATTCAGTACCCTCCTTGGATTCCACCATTTATTGGGTTATAGATGCCAGATGAAACATCTCTGACTATTCTGTTCAATAGCTATTAATGGATCAATCAATCTATCA
Source organism: Alligator sinensis (assembly GCF_000455745.1). Classification (NCBI taxonomy): domain Eukaryota; kingdom Metazoa; phylum Chordata; order Crocodylia; family Alligatoridae; genus Alligator; species Alligator sinensis. The sequence continues at coordinate 2,097,819 of NW_005842087.1, read as the reverse complement.
TCCATTAATTTATCCAGTCCCTTTTTGAATCTAGCTATGTTATCTGCTTCTACCACCTCCTGTAGCAATGAATTCCATAAGTTAACTACAAGTTACGTAAAAACGTAGTTGGCAATAAACTTGTTAGTTGTTATTGGCAGCGGCTCAGCTAAATGTTGCCTCCTTGGCTGCTAACAAACCTGTTACCTACTAATTTCAGTGACTGATTTGTATAATGTCATGATGATGTTCTCTGTTTTGTTTTCAGTTCCCTTCTTAATACTGCCCGATATTTTATTGGTTCTTTTGGTTGACACTGCACACTGAGCTGACATTTACTATCTACTGTGACTTGAAGGTCTCTTCCCTGAGTCGTAACAGCTAGTTCAGAAACCAGCATTGCATACATATAGTTGAGGTTATTTTTCCCCAAGTGCATTACCTTGTAGTTGTTGACATTTGAAGTTCATCTGCCATTTTTTGGCCCACTCACTTAGCTTGGTGAAATCTCTCTGCAGCTGCTCTCCATCTGCTTGGGACTTTACTACCCAGAATAATTTGATGTAATATGCAGACTTGGAGATTTCACTGTGCACCCCTATTTCCAGGTCATTGATGAAACTTTTGAACAAAATAGGGCCCAGCACAGATCCTTGTGGAACCCCATTTTTGACCTCCCTCAATCCTGAAAAGTGACTGAGCTCTTGAGTGAATGCTACCTGGTCCCAGTGACTTATTAGTATTACATTTATCAAATTGTTCTAAAAATTCCTCTGTTGTTACTTTAGTACGGTTCAACTGTTCAGGCCCATCTACTAGAAAGACTGATCTGGCATGGGAATTTCCCCAGAATCTTCCACGATAAACACCAATGCAACTAATTCATTTGGTTTTTCTGCTATGGCTTTATCATATCTGAGTGCACTTTTTAAACGCTGGTCACCTACTGGTCCCACTGATTTTCTAGATGGCTCCCTGCTTCTGATATATTTTTAAAAGTTTTTATGATTAAATTCAGCATCTTTTACTAGAAACTCCTCAAATTCTGTTTTTGGCCTGCCTGATTTCACTTGTACACATAACCACTCAGTTTGACCTTTTTTGTTTTTCTCATTTGGTCATGCCTTCCATTTTTCAAAGGTTGCCTTTTTGCCTTGACTTCCTTAACTCTGCTACTGAACCATTCAGGTTTTTTATTGGATCATTTGGTACCCTTTTTGATTTATGGTATACACTTTTCTTGAGCTTCTAATATGGTATTATTAAACAGTCTTCACAATCTGCTGGAGTTCTTAGAGGGTGTCTAAGGTTCAAGAAACATGGAGATTTCACTGTGCACCCCTGTTTCCACGTCATTGATGAAGCTGTTGAACAAAATAAAGCCCAGCATAGATCCCTGTGGAACCCCACTTTTAACCTCCCTCAGTCCTGAAAAGTGACTATTTATTCACCCTTTGCTTCCTAGCTTTTAACCAGCATTCAGTCCACAAAAAGAAAAGATGCCTGTGGGCTTTTTACATTTTTGACTGCTCCTTTAAACTTCTAACTAACTTCCTCATTCTTTTGCAATTTCTTTTCCTAAAGGTGTATATTAACTTCATAGAATTTTTTGGCTTCCTTCCCCATGCTTAAATGTTGAATGTGATTACGTTATGGTCACTTTTAAGAATGGCTGACCACAGATACCTCTTTAATCAGGTCCTCTAACCAGGTCAGGATTAGGTCTAGAACTGTTTCTAAAATGGGATTAGAAAGGAATGGTCCACTGGTTTGGGACTGGGTTTAGGATATGTCACTATATTGGTCTCTAATGGGAGCTCCATACCTTTCTCTGAAGTATTTGATAGTGGTCATTGTTAGAGACAAGATACCAGATTAAATGACTAATCCAATCTGGTATATCATTTCCTGTATTCCTACATCAGTGTCAAGAGTAATGGAAGAATGACAAATACAGAGAATAATTACATTTGTTTTATCTCCTTATAGTACCACCTAAGATTCGCAGTACAGAGGCACACTACACAGCCACTGAGAATTTTCAAGCTGTTCTTTCATGTGTGGCTGATGGTATCCCAACACCAGCAATAAAGTGGAAGAAAGACAATATAACTTTAATGGACAGAGTAGGAAAACACAGGACTGTCCCATATGGAGCTCTGATTTTGGACAATGTTGTTGTAAGTGTTCTGCATTTGAGCCTCCTTATACATGTTGCCTATTCTTTCATGTAACAATTTGAACAGAACAAAAGGATGTAGTTCTACATATCTGTAACGTCTGGAGAAAGATTGAGGAATAAGTCAATACAGGAAAACCGTAGGAGAGTCTATATTATCTTGTGAGTTGGTCCTCAGGGGTCATGTTGAGCTACAGTGGTAGGTATATTCACAGAAAATATGCTCTGAAATTATTGACATGGGTTATATATGATGGATTCATAGAAGATCCCAGTGTCCAAGATTATTGATTTATCACCAAAGGAAATTCACTATAATAAACTACATTTAAAATATGTTCTAGTGTTCCATTACGTAAGTATTTTGAAAGACATTATGGAGCATAGTTTATTTTTCTGATAACTAGGTAGTCATTCCCTTTCCTCCTAGTTTGGCTCATTATTTTTTTTAACAGTTTTAGTAATGTAGACTGTGCTGAAATAACCGTAAATGAAATTCTGAAATCGAATACTATATTTAAGGCTGGTTTAGTCTGCTCTGTTTGTTGTTCCTGAAACAATTGTTAATCTAATCTGCTAACCCGCATTTACGGATGAAATGCCCACTGCAATTCGTCACCATTCTTTGCCTGCTCCATGATGGTATGTGAAGAGTGGTTTCTCAGTAACAGATCTATCACAGATCCCTTTGATGTTAAGACAGGAGTTAAGCAAAACTGCATCATTGCTCCAATACTCTTCTCAATATTCCTTACTGTGATACTACATCTGACCACCAACAAGCTTCCATTTGGAGTGGAGCTAAACTACCAATTGTTTGGTAAATTGCTTAATCTCAGCTACCATTCATCATCAGCACAGAGACAGAAAAGGATCTTGGAGTCATTATTGACTCCAAGATGA